>NC_056731.1:1462961050-1463133550 GCF_019279795.1 Protopterus annectens | reverse complement strand
CTGTCACACAGCAATGTTCAACTCTTATTGTCCAGCATGCTGATGGCAGTTGCCCAGGAGGCAGGTTTGCTGTGCCATGAGGGGCTTGTTTTCATCTTGGCAGGTACAGCAGAGTCTATGCAATACCAGTGGTGCTTGCATAAAACATGGGTGTAGAGCTCTGCAAACTTGCCGATTCCATCTGAGGGGGGAGGTGCAGTCAAGTTATATAAACCATCCCATCCCATAGGAGGTAATAAATTGCTTTGTTAAAGTTTATTACCGTATTTTCTGCAAGGCGGGTGTAGGTGTGATACTTAATTTTAATGAGACTGATCTGTGGTCAGATCTCACCAGGGAGGACTTCACAGTGGAGGGCCTGCAGTGGTCACCCACATTCATAGGATCATAGGAAGTTACTAGGCTATTGGCCCTGAGGCCCTTACAAGCCTAGCGAAGAATTTAGCATATGTTCTGACAAGTCAGAACCTGAAGTGCCTGTCCAGAAGGGACATAGGTGGAATCCCAGGGGTGTATTTTCTGTTCTCCATCCAGTTATCCAGGTTGTTCTTAAAAAGGGTTAATGAGGTACTCTGCTTCACGTGGAGAGGAAGTCTGTTCCACAGATGGGGGAGTTTCTGGGACACAAATCTATCCCTCCAACAAGCCCTACTGATGTCATAAGGCCAGGTTGAGGTTGCGCAGGTAGATTACTATAGTGACCTTGACTTGCGGATATGCAGTAGCCCATCAAGCTGGGGTCTGAAATTGCTTTGTATACCAAACAGATGTAACCTCTGAGGATTCTGTAGGAGACTGAGTAGAGGGACAAGACCTTTAGCCTATCTGTGTAGGGTAGATGTTTAAAGCCCTGGATTCTCCTGGTGAGAAACCTCTGTGGTCTCTCCAGCTGCTGCATGTGCTTTGTTAGGTACATGCCAAAAGAGGCATTGTACTCAATAATGGGTTTTATAAGGGAAGAATACAGGGACGTTACAACCAACTTGTCCCTGGATGAGATACCCTTACTAATAAGGTGGGGCATGTAGAAAGCTTTCCATACAACAGAGGCAATATGGTGGTCAAAAGTCAGTTTGCTATCAACCTGGGTGCCCATGTCCCTTATGACTGATTGCATGCTTAAGACATTTTTATTAATATGATAATTTGTGGGGACATCACTCTCCCCAAAGGGGATGATGATGCATTTTTTGACATTCAGTTTGAGGCCATGTTTCTGGCACCAGTCATTTGTTTGGGTGAGACCCTCTTGGCAGATGGCCACACCTCTAGGGGAATTGATGTAGCATGTACCGGCGTAACCATGATGTTTTATGAAGATGGTGTTCACATTGGAAACTTTTCCCTCTGGACAGTGCTTATAACATGCACTGTGGGGGGTGTCAGCAGCCTTGACCAGTACAGAACATCCGAGGGTTGATAGATGAAGACCATCTCTGGCAAAGCATTGAGGTCTGTTGAGCAAGTCATCCCAGGTGGACATGTGGTGAATCCCCTTACAGTGACACCACATGCTAAGGCAATTATTGACATCCATCATTTTCTTTGTGTATTGAGCCTTCATTCTAGCTGAGGGTCAGATGCAGCTGGATGCTATAGGCATACCCAAGAGAGACACAGAGTGTCTTAGCTCAGTCATGTGTCTACATACAATCTAGTGACATATGTCCCTAGTCATACTAACCTGCAGGAACTATGATGTCATCATTATGTTACCTGATATTCAATGACTTGCATCAATTTGTGGTATGGTGTATCGTGTCAATCCACAGACAACTAACCGTGACCTTTTCCATATGTAGCCAAGTGACACAGACATCAGTGTGTCCCATGATGTACTCACCTATGAATAATAGGTTTGATTTTGTGATGTGCATCAGGTGTTTGACCGGTGAGACAGTGGTGCATGAGCTATTATGTGTATTGTGGTCTCCAGAGGTCTGATTATGTGTACTGAGCTTGCATATGGTTTTTAAAGTGCCTATTGTTTGAGAATGTGTCTGGTAAGGATCTCCACACATACAGGTGTGTGTGATGTGGGTGTGGGTGGAGCAGGAGGGTAGCTGTGCATATTGGCAAAATGCTCATTGCCATATGTACTGACTGGTGTGTAAGACACCATGGAATCAAGGTTTGTAATACAGTCACATCTCTCACACATTGTGTTTGTGTGGAATAAGAGTAGAGTGGTGGGGACACTTTCCATATGTCATCAGCAGTCACTGACAGTGCCATTAGCAATACAGTCATGCTTCTGTGTATGTCACAGCAGGCCAGTTTTAGGCAGTGTCATGACAGATGGTGAAATGTAACTTGTTGTCACCATTATGTAGGTCCTCTAAGGTAACACAGCACTTGACAGCATGCCATAACATGGTAGCATGATTACAATGCTTTGCCAGCCATGTGGCCCTTGGATTAACCAAAGTCCTGTTATTAGGCTTGGTCAAAATACCATACCTACAAATGTGACACTGTGCAAATCCAGCAAAGTTAGGATCATGCTGCTACACCCTTGGGGTTGATAGCCTGAAGCACAGTGTATGTAGGCACTCCTTGCAGTGCAGTTGTGGATGTCTGTGCATGCACAGAGGAGCTGTGCAACTTTGCAGACATTACTTTGCTCTTGCAAGACTACAATGCCTGTCAAGCAACCAGATAGCAAACTGGATGTTGTGTGACATTATGTGGGAACACAGACATGTTTCAGGTACATAACTGCATAGTATGACATACCTAGGACATGTAGCAGGTGGATGCACTTTGGCCAAAGGTGGCCACTCCTCTGCAGTATACCTCAGAGCCATGCCATGCGGATATCCACCATTAACCTGTTGAAGGGAGGGATGCATGAATTTCTGTGAAATTATCACCTAACATGGATCACTGCTGCTGTGGTTCTTATTTGAGCAACCTTGGACATCTATGTTACCGGACATTGCACTTTACATTGTGATGCTGCAGCTCTGCTCCTAATCACAATTTGGTCAGTACCCTAGTGAAATGCCACCAATCCTAGAACAGGAAGCAAAATACATGCACAAGTCAACTGATAGCTCAGGTGACTAATCAAGGCATCTACCTGGAAAAGGGAATATGAAGCCAACAGAGTCTTGCATGACATGGTTGTCAAGAATATTTTAGTTACAGGATTTAATTGGTGTCAATTAAACAATTGTTTTAACTATTAATTAAATTGGGAGGGGTATATAAGCAGGCACAACCTTCATTCATTCATTTTACATCTGAAGAATTCTGGTGGATGAAAACGCTTTGTATTGCGTGGCATTTATGTGATTAAACCTGCTGCTGCTTACACCTACAGGCTCGTGTTTTATTATTACCTTCTGCCTCTTTGGGTGCCTGTGTGGTTTTACTGGTTCTTGCATGACATGGGACAACTATGTGGATGAACAAACAGGCTATGTCTTGCTTCTCATCATGTGCTTCATAATACTGTTTTATTTCTACTGAGAGAAAAAGTATCAGAGCATTGTATCCCAGGAGAGAGAGGTTGTGGTGAGACCAGTATTAGTAGTAACCAGGCACCAGCAATTCAGGAGACTTCCCTGGTTTCCGCATTCTTCACAAGGTATTTGTGCCATTTCAGTAAACACTGCTTGAGTAGTGTCCAGATGCAGAATACCTGTGTAAAACTTCCCGCCTTACATTCACAGGGTGTATGTATTACCTTCCTCTCCATTATTTGTGCTCAGCAAAGACACAGACACCTTGGATGACTATTTTCTTGGAAAACATAATCGAAATACTTTCAATACTAAGTTGCACAGAGGACAAGTAGCATGCAGTGCCACGCACTGTCCCCAGATCTCTCAGTCATCTGATATTTGAAGCCATGAAATGAGTTATCATGGAAATGATCAGTAACAATGTCATACACCTACAGACACTGGACCAAACACAGTTTGTTTTGATATAGGCAGATCATGCCTACCCTAACTGGTAGACCTCCTTGAGTGGTAAATTATACAATGGATGATGGGAATATGACTCAATCCACCTACCATGGCCTGATAAGGCATTTGACAACATTAGGGCAGCCATTGCTGAAAAACTGCATAGGTTATTTGCAAAGTAGTATGGCAGCTGGTGGATAGCCAAGTGTCTGATAGACATTATCTGAGAAGATAGCATTGGGTAGTCCACAGCTACAGTGAGGCCAGTCACCAGTGGACTTCTCTCAAGAATCATACATGGAGTACCTCCTTGTAGCCCTTCTCATCTCTGCAGTCACAGCCACTGTCAGTGGCTTCTGACTGACTACATTTGCAGATGCTTGCAAATTAGGAGCTGTCACTGAATCCCACACAAAACCAACAGTTATCTGGGATGCGCTGAGACACACATGCAGTTATTGTCAGAGCCACTGACAAATAATAAATTCCAAGAAATGCACAATATTATCCTTTTGGAAGTCATCCAACCCTGGAAAATATAGTATTGTCTGCACACTGCACATAGTTAAGCCATTACTCAGGGACTTATGAACACAGACAGTGATCTAGCTTTTGACTTTCAGTGGTCATTAAGATGTGGGGATTGCTTCATTTTTGTACAACCTATAGAGAAAGGAATGGCATTTAAATCCCAAACTGTCATTGTTATACTGTATTTGGCACTCATCACACCTATCACTGAGTGCAGTGGCACATTTGCTATGTCACTACACAGGCATATCTGACAACTATAACAGCCACAGAGGTTCCATGGTAAACCAATGCACACAGTAGATAACATGTGCTATGCAGACCATGTCAAGTCTGTTAATGTGTGGTGTGTCTCCTACATGTTTTTTAGGGGAGATATATGGCTTCCAGATCCCACTGTGTACCTCCTGCATACCGAAGACAGGACTAACACATGTATTACCTGTTCTACACACCTACACCTTCACTGTGGTATAAATAGTACATGCTGGAGAGACAGGTATGTAACCCAGACACTGCACCTTATATGTGACATGCTCCCCATGCATGTGAAGCACACTTCTGCTTTAACGCACATCATGTGGAAGTTACACAATGGGATGCAGAACAAGACAATCATAAGTAGTGTAGAACAAATGTCTGTAATGGACACAGGAAAATTGTAGATGGTTCATCTTCCTCTCCACAGCCTAAATGTGTTAGCTCCCAAAACCACTCTGACACTTATCAAGGGTAACAGATCTTTTCCGAGATTAGGAATGCATGAGTGTGCTGAATGAAGACAGTGCCCTTGTTAGCCTGTTATACAGATATGAACTTATGCAGTCATGCACCTATAGTGCTGTACCTTTCCGAAGACATTTTTGTTCTGTGCTGACATTCCATCCTGTGCTGTGACGTGTATGGGTTTATTGTCATTCTGTATCCATAGGTGTCTCCCACAGAATCCTGAAACTGAAACATAAGCAGGTCCATGAGACACCTTTCATTGTGTAAGTCTACAGCCATTACAACATCATACAAAGTAAGGCAAAAAATTGCTGTGGTTTACTCATTACAAATGTCAGCATACAGTATCTTTCAGTGACCAGTAAAAGTGGCATGTGAAAGGCAACAACGGATTTCACAAATAAATAGTAATTTATATATTCACCCTGTGCATCAGACACATAGCATTGTTTCCCTGCATCGATGATGTGGATGACAGGGATGTAGCACATATATCATAACTTGTACAGGTTGTTGTGTGGGGGTGCAAAAGCCCTATTCTGAGCCAATAGGGCAAACGCATGTGTGTGAGTCAGGAAAGTAAGAAGGCAAGATGGACCATGAAAATGTGCCAAGTATGTCTGTAGGTGACTTGATTATGAAAGCAGTATATGTGTGTGCGTGAACACAGTCAAGCACATTGCTAGCCCTACATGTGTGTATGTTAGACAGCTTGAACAGTGCATGGTAGAGCTGACAGTTCATCATCTCTGCCCTTGAACACAGGAGCTGGCTCTGCCAGGAGTTGCACTTGCACCTCCATGTACAAGATCAGAAGCCTTACTAGTACCTGATGGTGACTGCTGTCTGCTTAGACCATGTCCTCCACAGGAATGCCCAGGACCATGAGCCCATGGCCTGCCACATCTTGGTGTGGACAGCACACTCCCATCTGGAGCACTGGATGTACTGCCACTATGGGAGTGTGACTGTGCATGGCCTCATGGACTCTCAGCAGATGTGGTTGCTGACCTACATCCATGACTCTGATGCTCAACTCCAACCAGATGTTCCATCACAGACAATGTGTGTTCTAAGACAGATAGTCTGTGATCTGTATCACACCAACATCTTTCCACTGCATCAGTGAACATATCCATGGTATCAGCAATGCAGTGGAGGCAGTCACGGATGTCAGACTGTGTGCATCCATAATAATGAGCATTCTAATGGAGTTCTTTTTGGAACATGCCTGTGCTTCCATGCTGGCCCAAAACATAAGCTGAATGACCTGTGATGAGATAACTGTGACAGGTAGTGGAAGGACAGCAGGCCTCCTACAAGCACCCCTATCAATCTGCTTGTGCGGAACTTCATCAGATCTTTGGCTATGGTCGGAATCGACATTCACTGCAGCCATAGTTACCACACTTTCCTGTTCAATGTCCCCACTCTCTGACTGTCCAATATCTGTGGCCTCCAGGGACTGGGCATGTGTAGGCATACTATGTATGGTGATAATGAGGGCAGAAGAGGGATGTAAACTGCTGGGTCAGATTCAGTCCCTGAAACCCCCAACTGTACCTTACTTTGGCCACCATCATCAATAGAGTCTGAAGAGACACTGACATCAGGTTGTGAAGGGGACAGAGACCAACCCCCCTGGTTACCTGTGATAAAAAAGGGAAAAGCAGTACATCAATACCTGCACTATTATGCTCAGCAGGACTATGTTGCAATATATGTTAAACTGTATACACTGTTGTCACTATTACAGACCTGGTTAACCCACAACCTCATATAGTAGGACATGCGGACATTATTTTGCAACAAACATCTGTAGTTACTTGTAAATAAAAGCTCTTTAAACAACAATCTCTTAAGCAACAATGAGGTACAATGTTGACATTTAGCATAACTCTGCACAATTGACACATATGGCAATCTGTAATGTCCTGACAATACTGTCACATCTAACAGTGTAGTCACACCTGCAAGGCATAGGAATGAGTCTAAAGTGTGTACAGTCAGAAAATATCTATGCAGTTGGCAATCATGCCAACAGTACATCAATCCAGCCAGCAGGCCTGGGATGATACTTTAGAAAATGCTTGCACTAAATCTACATCTCAAACAAAACAATGTTGTGCTCACTAGGAGCAGGAACACGGTCTTGTCCAATTCCTGACAGACCTGTGAAAAGTTGAGGGAAGGGTAATGTAAACACCACTGCATGTTGCACTATAACAGGTAATATATCCATATATCTCACATTTACAGTAGCTACTATGTTAATTGTTATGTTGGTCAAAATCTGAGCATGAGATTCAAACTGCAGTTAAACTCCATCCTCCCCTTCAAAAACAAATAACTGATACCCACGTAAAACTATGTACACCCTGACACATTGACTGCTATACTATTTCAATGCTGATCAAACTAAGCCTACCTGGATGCTCCTCTGGTGTGGAAACTGTGGTATCCACAACCATGACGTACTGTATGATAGAAACCTGAGAGCTTTTATGTGTTCCTAGGCTCACCAGGAATTCCTGAGTGGCTGACAGTGGTTGTTCCACTGTAGTCCCTCCCTGGTGACAGCACAATCCTTGGCCACATCTGCTGCACTTCTGCATGCAGCATTTATCAGTTGTGCTGTATCATACTTGCTCATATATCTTGCTCTGGTGACTGACAGAGTTGACCAGATCAGCCCACAATGCTGCCCGCTGTTCCCTGTTTTGCCTCCTCTGGACAGCAGGAGTTCATGGTGTTGATGGAGGCCTTCCAGGATTATATCATTCTCAGCATCTGTAAAAGAGGCATGGCATCTTGCCTGCATTTTTCCTGAAAGACAACAAAATGGGAACACATGTCAGGATCACATAAGTGGGAGCACACTATGTAGAGATACAGCAGGAACAAAGTGGCTGGCAGTATCTACTGGTTGATCACACATCTCATATTCCACAGTGTGCAGACATACTTAGTGTGTGCGTGCAACTAAGATACTACCAATAGTCAGTTATTCCTGTTTGTGACATAAAAGATACTGCTGTAAGATCACACATCCATCACAGGAGTCCATTGTAGTATGGCCCCTAAGGGTAACCCCCTGATAATATGTCAAAACAACAGTGACAAACAAATAGCAATGTGCTATTACAACATGTATAAAATCACATTCCCTGGATACCAGTGTGCCACATTGACAAACAACATTCCGCCCTTGTTGTACTGTACTTTCTCTGTAGGTGTAACAAATCTGGAGATCAATGACATGTCATCATTACAGTTCTAAGAAAGGCTTAATGCTGTAATCCCCATTCACACTAACTTTATTCAGACATATGCATCATGTTGTTCACAAAAGGGTTACATACCTGATGGAGTACAATACTCTTCTGTTGATATGTGCAGATATATAAAGGTTGTGGCAACAAGTTTAATGTGTGAAGAAACTGTTATACACAATGGTTCCCTAGATAGCTGTTTGCCTTTTTAAAATGGTTCTCATTACCAGGTGATTGGCTGTTAACCATATCTGTGCTTGTGAAATGCTAATTGCAGCCAACACAGCTGAACTGCAGTATAATCAGCCAATGACATGCAACCACTGAACAAGATATAAGGCCTCCATGTAGATTAGAGCCCCTTTTTCATATGTTGTGCTGGAAAGTACTGGGCTAAAAATACGACATTGGTGCAGAGAGTATGGCTGTAGCAGCTTATTTTTACACACAGACATGTGTGTTTACAGGCTGCAGCTGAAGCTGAGGCTGATGCTGCAGGCAATAGGTATAGGCAGAGACGGTGAACACTTTGGAAGACAGCAAGCTGTAAGAGTAGGTGTGAGACCTGTGGCAGCCTTGTTGTACAGGCAGAGCCAGACTGAGGGTACCCATTCCACTGGAACTTAAGGCATGTGTTTCAGGTAAGTTATGTTAGCCAACAGTATCAGTACCACAATCAAAGGCAAATTTGTTGTGTTGTCCTACAGAAAAGTAAGGGGGTAGCTTAACCATTATGTCATGCAGTTCAACAGGTGCCAAGTAATGTGGGCTGCAGTGCCATATTACTGGGCCACAATTCCAATACCCACTTCAAACTTCTTTGGTATTCAGGCTAATGCATGACCTGACATTCTCTGTACTTTCTAGTGTTGTAATAGAAGTAGTTAATAGTGCTCCTAACTGTAAGCCTTTGTGGTTTATTACTTAGATGCAGACATTCCATTTGTACTGCTTTGGATGGATAAATAGGTGATATGATAGACATGCACATGACAATTTATAATGTTGATATCCACATACACGTATTTTCAGTGGTAGAGGCAGCTATAGTTGAACCCAGGACCATGTGTACCAATAAGTATTGTGTTCAATGCATTTTATAAACTGGCCTACATTGTCACTAAGTAAGTTAGCAAGTGTATTTCTACATGTTGCAGATATAATTCCACAGTTATCTGCCATTACAGACTGCACATACATGCATGTCTCTCAACTGTACAAATTTTTAAGGAAGGTACAGATTTTGTATTTTCTGCCTGTTTTTTATAAAATTGCAGTTTTCTGGCAAATTAGCATTAAACATTGAAGATTGAAGTCAGAAAATAATTGAAGACATGTAGGTTTCAAACTTCATATCCTTCAAAACATTCCTGCAAATCAGTAGCTGTTACTGTATCACCTTTATAAGTTTATAAGAGCAATATTTAAAAATTGTCCCTATTTTTGGTCCTTTGTCCCACTTTATTTAGTGATTTGTCCAGATTTCTTGTTCTAAGCTTAGTGGTTAACTACTGTGACTGTAGTGTACAAGGTTCTAGGTTTGTGCCTTGCAGAGGCTGTTTATTTGGGTTGGGAAGGTGGCCTAATGGTTAAGGTGTTTGTCTTACAAACACAAGGTGCAGGGTTCGAGTCTCCCAAGGGATAATTGGCTAGGCTTAAAATGGCTCACAAGGGCAATTAGACTAGTACTGATCTATGAACCTAAGTGGTTGAATTATGTGTATGGCTTTAGAATGCTGTATTTCTGTAACAGAGTCCCAGTTAAAATCCTAATTTTACAATAATGTTTTAGCAAGTGTATTTTTACATGTTGTGCACATAATTTCAGGATTACCTGCTATTAGATACCTTACTTATATTCATTCTTCTGTGTATGGCTTTATAGTAATGTATTTCCCTACTAGAGTACCAATTAAAGTAATATTTTTCTATATTTCTTTTAGCTGGTTTGCGGTGCGTGGCAATATGCACACCATCACTTAAACATGCTTAATGATGAAACCTTGAGCATTACTATGTTTTCATTAAAACACCTGGGTTAATTAGCAGCTGTTTGGCTTGGCAGATTGAACCACTGTTCTGCAGGTACAATGGTCCTGGGTTTGAAATATGGTACAGATGTACATTTTGAATGTTATTAATATTTTTACAAAAGCAAATAGCAATGTGGCACTATTTAGCAAAGCTAGGTGATGCAATTCACCACACCACATCATGCAAAAAATCTTTAAAAAAAGAAAAATGGGGAGATAGGACAGTGATGAAACAGGGTACAAGCAGGAGGAAAAACATAGTGAAAGGCAGGTAGGGATGTGCAGGATGGGTGCAGGAAAGAAACATAGCTATCCATTTCTTCATCATCAACTGTGCACTGTGACAGATATTTTTACCTGAATTTGGACTGTCACCCCCCGAGAGGGATGACAACAACCTAACCACATTGTCAAGCCATTTGGACCAATTTTATGTGTGTCCAGTGAACACATGTGTGAAATGGAGAGCTATGTATGGAACGATATTATTTTTGGGACAGGTGCCCATTTTTTTTTTTTTTTGTAAGGTGAGAGTGGAATGTTGATGAAGGGACATAGGTACATGTGGGGGGTGAGGAAGCATTTGCAGACAGACAAGACAGCAGACAGGGTTGGTTTGGGACACAAGAGGGGTGGTGAACACCTTGGATGGGGAGGGTGTTATGGAATCCCAGTTCCATGAGCATCCACACGGTAGCAGTGCAACTCAAGTCCTCACCCATGGGACTGTCAGCAGTGTTCCTTAACTGCTCCTGTATTGGTGGAGGCTGGTGTCCAGGGTGAGGTTGGTCCACCAGGATGGAGAGCATGCCCTCTAAATGGCGCAGTCATCCACTCACATTTCAGGGAATGTCCCTGTGTGCCAAACCTGGCAGTTCTTGCTGGGTGACAAAATTACCCCTACTCCTCTGCTTTCAGAGGGGGGCCCAGCCCCAGCTCATTGGGTTGAACTACCCAATGCCACAGGTAGTGCAGGGGCAGCAGAGGGGGCACCACCAGGCTGGGGCCCAGACATACTGGGCCCAGTGCCATGGCTGGTGGAGGCAAGGTAGGTAGATCACCTGGAACTGGCTTACCTTCTTGCATTGTAGTAAATTAGATATAAATATAAGGTAAAATAAGTAATAACAAACCAATGTTAGTATTATCATAATGGAAGATAATATTTATTAATACAAATACATATTTGGAATATTATGAGAAACACAACAATAAATACATAACAGTAAGTATGTTAACAGCAAACCAGTATGACAGAACCCATAAGGCCAACATAGCAGTTAGAGTAACAGAATATATGAATATGAAACCAAATAATAAATAATAATAAATTAATAAATGTCATAATAATAAATTAGAGAAGATCAGGGGTGGGGGAAAGAAAGAAAACATACCATTAGTGACCTTGTAGTTGATATTACTACACAGACTACTAATACATACTTCTACAAGTGTGTAGTGTCACTTGTTTTTATAGTGACTCCAGTTCTTGTATAGAGGATGTTACATGAACATAGCTCTCAACCTGTTAGCATGGGACAGTTTGGACCAAGCACTAACAAATGCATGTGCACAACTACAGGGAACTGTTTTACAATAATGTGCTTCTACACTACTACCAAGGTGTTCTGTAAATGGATTTGCCAATAAATTGCATTCCAAGTAATGTCTTTTATCTGCTAATGAAGGACCAGACATATGGGGCATTTGTCATTACAATCTAAAAAAATTGTGATAGCGGAGGTATGTTCATGTACACTAATTATAGTAGATGTCAAAGAAACAGCAAAGGTTCCAAGCACGGCTTAGTTCAAAATATTTAACTGGTACAAAAAATACACAAGGTAAGCGCTTTCACAGACCAAAGCTCCGCTTCATCAGACCATAATAAAGCATGTCAGCAGTTACTTAACATTTAAACCTGTTTCATCCAATACAAATCAAGTTTGCATCATGCGTCTTCACAATAAAGAAACTGACTTGAACATTGCCCTAGCTTCATTGAAAGAAGAGTTCTTGAGTAGGCATTACAAGTTTGACACCATAGACGCACAGATTTTCGAAGCCTGTTAGGAGAAGATGGGGAGGTATAGACCATTCTTTAGCACTGACTCTAGGACAGAGGTTGGTCAGACTTCTAATCTGATGGATGATGGTGGATCCACAAATAATACTGTTGGCACTAAACTGAGAATGCCATTGACATTTGCCAGCAATAATAATATGGTATGTGATGTCATTAAGACAAATTGGGACATTTTATTAACAGTACACGAGTTATGTGGTGTTATCAACAATAAACCAAATTGTACATTTAGAAATAATAGATCTTTGAAGAGACAACTATGTTATAGACCCCTGACACATAACACCCATGTGCAGTCAGAAAGAGTGGGCATGTTCACATGTAGAAGATGTACAGCTTGTGCGTATATCTATTCAGGAGGTAATTTTACACACCCACAGCTAGGTTTTGTTATTAATATTGATTTTTATGCTAACTGTCATACCAAGAATCTAGTGTATTTTAGTTTTTGTACGACATGATGGTATGCATATTATATTGGCAAAGTGAACAGACCCTTTAAAGATAGGATTTTAGAGCATCGTCATGACATCAGGAACTCTAAAGAGTCTAATGCCCTAGCTATGCATGTGATGAAGGAAGGCTGTGAACATAGGTTTAAGTTTTTTGTTGTAGAAACTTTACATGTCAATATTAGAGGGGGAGACCTTAATAATAGAACTGAATCAGTTGAGCAGAAGTGGATAATAAAACTACAAGCTGATAGGTATCCTGGTTTAAACAGCAGAGTTTCGCTTAAACCATTTTTAAGAGCTAGACCATTGAAGCATTAGTAGGTTTTAATTAAGGTGAATCAGATGCTTTGTAGCTAAACATAAGATTTTGAAGTTTTTAACCAAATAAGTAAGCATGCTTTTTATGAATGAGATGGTTGTATTTATTCTCGTCTTATCAGTCCAAGCATATCAGTAACCACAAGTTTGGTATATATGTTTTTTTTGTAAATTTGCATTTGTTAACGCTAAATATTGCATCACTCTCAAACTTGATTTGTATTGGATGAAACAGCTTTAAATGTTAAGTAACTGGTGACATGCTTTATTATGGTCTGATGAAGCGGAGCTTTGGTCCGTGAAAGCGCTTACCCTGTGTATTTTTTGTACCAATTAAATATTTTGAACTAAGCCATGCGTGGAACCTTTGCTGTTTCTTTGACATTTACTACATTTTCACAGGTGGTTCCTGTGTTGAAAGTGAGGTTTGTATGCAGTACTAATTATAGTAGACAGCCAGTGATTTATTAGTCAGTTCCCATGGGATTAGAACCCACAAGCTGTGACTTCAGGAAACATGTGCACTACATTTAACAGTTGAATAATGCCATATTAGAAAAGAAATGGTAATGCATCCAGGTATACTTCATACTTATTCAAAGAGTATTTATCAAGGCACAATCCTGCTTTACACTTTATTGATTGAACATCTGGCACTTATACGGATGGATATCTGCCCAGAATGTGAGTTGCTTTACCCATATACCTTGTTCCTGGAGTGGCAGGAAAAAACAGCATTATTTGACTAGAAATGGCCATAACACAGGCTTGAACCTTACTGGGCATGTTTCACTACCTTTATCAGACAATTATTTCTACACTTCCATTTTACAGTTCACTGATGTCAGATTAGAACACAGATGCAGTGAATATAGCCATACTGCACAATTATTTGTACATCTTACTTCTCAATTCACAGTCCTGCATTAAATTTTATTGATAATGTGCCTTAAAATCTGGCATTTATACACATGCATATCTGGCCATAATGTCAGCTACCTTATCCATACACCTTGTTCTTCGAGTGGGTGGAATATGCAGCATTATATGATACAAACTGGCCAGAACACAGACTTGGAACTTACTGTGGCTATTGCACTGCATTTAGCAGACAGTTTTCAGCAGTCTTTATTCAAATACTTTGTACAGTTGAATGTTGTTACATTAGAACACACATGGAGTGACTACAAGACTAGTGGCATTTACATCACATTATCGAAAGATGAAAATAGCGAACACTATTTCATTGGCCCCAAAACATCGAAACATGAAAATATCGAACATTCAGAACAGTGAATTTTTTCCCATGGAAAATATTCGCTGCTCCGAAACACATACACACAACACAAGCACATCAAACAAACAGCAACCACACACATACACTTAAATTCCTACATTTAAAGCTATACTAAACTAAACATACACTACTATCTACCCACTTACCTTAACCCAAACCCTAACCCTAAGGTCCGTCACTATCACACACTCAACTAACCCATGCCTTAACCCTAACTCACTTAAACCACCCCTAACCCTAATGTCTGTCACTATCACACACACGCCTAACCCGCACCGTAACTCTAAGTCACTTAACCCACCCCTAACCCTAACATAAAACAATCGCACACTTACCTGAACCCAACCCATAACTTTCCGCCACAGCCCTAAGAATAGCAAAGCCACAGAAATGGTCAACCAAATTCTTTTCCGAGGAAAGAATTCACTGTTCTGCAGCTTCACTATTCTTAGCATTCGCTGAATAGTGTTTGATATCAGAACATTCAAAGTTTTAATACTTTGATGTTCTGATATAGACCCGACTAGTGAACACTTCTTTGTTTGAAGCAGTACATATCACAGCACAATCACACTCTACAATGTATTTATTACTGTTGCTTCATGTCTGGCAGGTACACCATGGATTGTTCTGTTAGACCTCTAGGTAATAACCCATTTACCCTTGTCATTGTCTGAGTGCAATCCACAGTATATTTCACACAATAAGCACAGTAGAACAATGAGTGTTAATCTGGGTAGACCACAACCTCAATGGATGTTTGTAAGTTGTACTACACAATAATGCATGGTTATTTGACTTAACTTTGTTTACCATTTCAGGTAGGCACTGACACATTACTTAACATATTACATTTCATTACATATTACATTTCCCAAATATGTTATACCTGACTGTTAGGACTGCAAACTCTGTAAATACTTTTCTTATCTTGGCAGTACATTATACATTAGGTTATTGCTTTGATTTCCCCCTACTCACCACACTCACACTTCATCCTGGCCAGACGCCCTGTATGGGACTGCACATTGAGAATTCTCTCTTCTGCAGCTGCTGAAAGAGAAACAAAGCATTATGCATACTAGTTTTGCATATATTCAGTTTATGTATTTAGAAATCACTAGGAGGCATACTTACATATCTCGGTGGTGTGCCCAGCCCATGCACCTTGGACCCAGGTGTCCAAAGTTACCTTCTTTCTTTGCTTCACGTCATTGCACTGGTGATGACACTGCTCACCAGTGTGGGGGATATCAGTAGTACTGGTAAGGTCTCTAGCCAACTGATCCCAGGCTTTAGACTTACATTCTGAGCCCTGATAATCACTCTGCAGCAGCTGGGTTTCATACTTTTGGATCAAGAGTCCAACAAACAGTCTGGACTCCTGTACATCCCACCTCTGCACCCAAAAGTGCACTCTGTCACCAACACCACCAGGCATATTCACAGCCAAGTGAGAACTCCAAAGAATGGTGTCAGATTCCCGCCTACTGGCCTTTATATTGGATGCATTCCTGCCCTTACACATCATGCTGCAACCTTCAAAAAAGCAGCAAATCACTTAGCATTGTGCAAACTCTCACAAACCATTTAAGTGAAGCTGAGCAGTGCGGAAATTGTGTGAACCATTGAGCATGTCTCAGCAGAGCTGAGCATTGCACAAACTCACACAAACGATTTAAGGGAAGCTGAGCAGTGTACAAACAGGGTAGCCTGCTGCCCATCTTTAAGTGTGGCTTAGGACAGTGCAGCTTTGCTAAATATAACAATTTTTTATTCTAGATTACAGTGATGATTCAAATTCTCAAATCAAAAAATGTAAAGCATATCAGTACTCAAACCTGAGACCTACTACACTATACCTCATCACTCAACCTGTCCAGCCACTTGGACAGTGCAGGGAAGCAGTACATCTTCACATATAGTACTATTATCCCTGTTAGCTGTGCACAGTGAAGCTGCATGGGGTTACGCATTGCTAAGCAATGCATAAATACAACAATTAAATACATCCGTTTTTTTTTATTTTTAGACATATAACAGATGACAGGTGCATATGTATAAGCATAGCTCAGCATCGCTAAGCAGTGTGCCACTCCATGCAAACAGGGAGGAAATGAAAAAAAAAATTTCAAATGATTACAGCCGGTTCCTCTTTTTAAATCTATATCAAATGTCAGGTGCATATGAGTAAGTGCAGCTCAGCATCGCTAAGCACTGTGCCTTGCAAATGTAGATTAAAATTAAACTAATAAATACATAAATAAAAACTGATGTCCTGTGCTTACTGCCTTTCCATACTATTTTCTAGACAGGCCACAAGTACGGGCAGCCTCTTCACTGCTACTTGCACAGTTTCACTATCCATCATGTTCTCTCTGATCTCAGCAGCAGCAATTAATTATTATGGCACATGGCTGGGGGAGGAGGGGAGGTGGTGTGGCTGTGTGCACAGATAATGTTTGTGGTGCCTAGCCTACGGTTTTATTTTATTTAATCCTGGGGTCAACGTTAGTATGTATAATTAGGAGAGGGTAGTGGGTATAGATGGGGATTGTTCCCTGCAAAGACCACTCTAATTTTTTTTTTTTTTTTTGCATTTTTTGAGGAATAACCTCAGAGCATGTCCAGCATCTTATCAACATTAAGCACACTGATATTTTTGTGGATCAACTAGTGATAGTAGATCCATACATATATGTGTATCTATGCACATAAAAAGAGATGTTTTACATATATTTATATGCATGCACTGAAATCACATAACAGTGTGGAAAAGTATGAATTCCCTTAACTCATTTCATCCGAGTGACACCTCCAGGTGCATCTGCTGTTAACTCCTACTGACACCTCTAGGCATCAAATATTGCTTGTTCATTTTTGCATCAATAATTCCAAAATCATGCTATGACCAAGGTTTTAAAAGATTTCATCTTAAAGTTTACACAATGGCAAACTCAACTGCATTAATATTTGACCTATGTCTAATGCAGGTACATAGATATTAACTGTTGATTTTGTGATATTAATTTATACAGATATAATTTTCACATTTTTCTTAACTCAACAATCAAGTAACTCAGACAGAACTCCTTAGCCTCAGATGAAAGCTCTCAACTAGATGAATAAAATGCTGCTGACAGTATCTGTGTAACTTGAGTGGTTGCTGGGATATAGTAAACTGTTTATAAAATATTACAAAGATAATAGTTACTATGTTTACTGTGACTTATAAAATTTGATTTAAGACCTAGAACCTAAAGAATAGTACAACTATAAAAATAGTTTTGTGCTGAAACGTTTGCCATTTATACTTCTTTCATAACCCCTATTGTTCCAGAAATATGAGCATTAGTTTGAAATGTGAGGGCATAATTTGATTCTGTCAAAAGGCTTAGGCTCCACCCATTGGAAGTTACAGTGCAAACTTCCTGAGCTCTTGGGTGCCATTGGAGTGAATGAGTTTATTCACTCTCACTTAGTCTTGGAGAAAAATTATACATGACATCCCTTTGCCATTCCTTTGCAGTAAAATAAAATGATATGAAGCTTACCCTACTGATTCACTTACCTCGTTGTACAAGTCTAATACATCAGTGTAATTTTTCTGACAAAATACACATCAGTGAAGTGTATCTCAACTGAATGAGTGGGAGAGAGAGAGAGATATTTAGATAGACAGATATAGATATAGCTATAGCTTTAGATATAGATATAAAACTAGATATAGATATAGATATAGATATAGATATAGATATAGATATAGATATAGATATAGATATAGATATAGATATAGATATAGATATATTGTGGCACGGTGTTTGCTGCTGAGCCCTATCCCTTTAAGGGTGATAAGAAATAGGCAGGCAAGATAGACTTGGGTAGTAACTCAATAAAGAAAGGCTGCATATAGGACTTTTTAAAGTCCACTACCCTGCTACTTGACAAAGTCATGATTTCTGGATCTGCAAAGGGTCCCATGATAGATTCTAGTGGGTGTTACATGTACCAGATGGCATGCAATCCAGATTATGTTCCTTTAAGGAAGAGGCGTAGTTACTCTGTCAGGCAGAGCCAATGTGAAGGTATCCTTTTTATTTATTATATATATATATATATATATATATATATATATATATATATATATATATATATATATATATATATATATATATATATATATATATATATAGTTTTTTATTAATAGAACAAATAAAAAGGACAATAAATGAAAAATATAATCAAGACAACCAGAAATTCTTTTTAACTAGAACAAGTCAATGAAATTATAGAACTATATTACAGCTATATACAATGCTCAGCTATTTCAGATAATATAAAAACAGGAACTTTAATCCATATATAACAGCTGATAATGATTATTACAATAATGCAGAACTTACAGTTTGTAACAGCTTGCGTCACATTATTTTATCTATCTACTCCATTATCTAAAAGTGTATTCCAGTGTCTACAAGATATATTATGCAGCAAATTTTGCAAAAGCAGGAGTATGGCTTTCCACTCTTTTGCACATATTAATTTCACTATACCTGCCAGGACCCACCCTACTAGGATAGAAGGAGCTAACCATCCTCCAGATTTATAGCTTCAAAGAGCCAAAACTTCCAATTGTGGGAGGAATCTCCATAGGTCTATTCCTAAAGATGTTTTAAATATCTCCTGTAAGTTTTGATCTTCTGGCATCACCAAAACATGTGTAAGTGTCTGTGGTGCCTCAGATCTTCAACAGTTATTATTTAGATTTTTTTATATTACAACATTGTTTGTGCAGCTTAGAATGAGTAAGATACCACCTATAGCAGACTTATTGGTTTGTCTTTATATTGTAATCATTTCACTAACTTCTCTACTGTTAGCTATATTAACGGCCATTTGCTCTCATTCAAGTTTACCCTCAACAGCTTGGTCCATTTTGTGAACAATTTTACCCTGGGTGTTTTTGCTTTTGCTTTATGTCCCTACAAATCTACATAGATTTGACCTAGCAGTCCATTCCATACCCTTTGCCATATTGCTCACAGTATAGTCCTACATCCTGTATATTTGAGGTATATATCTTTGTTCCATACTTGACAGATTTATAAGTAAGTAAACTGTGCCTCATCCTGGAGGTGGAACTCTGTACAGACTTCTTGAAATGTTTTCATTCCATATGTCTAAGCTGAGATATCAGCTGGACCCACCTCATTATACCTCAGGCAGTCCATTGATTACAAGAACTTGAGTTGATTCATTCAATTATCAAGGGGTGGTCCCATATCACATGAGTGGATCCTTCCCCCATTTATAGCCTCCTAATTCTATACCATCACTGTATAATTTTAAGCCACATTATCTGTATACTCTGGCCTTCTATTTCTGGGTCCAAGCTCCAATAGTGAAGACCATTCCACTGTGTGCAGTCATAACAGATGGGTCAGTTTCCAGGCATCTATTGATAGGTGCAGTAGACCTCATCCCCTCACAATCCAGGGCATCAGCACATAGACTGAGGAGGTTCTCCTGTCTGGGCCTTGCAGTATTCAGTCAAGGATCATCTGTAACTGGACTAATCTATGATGATTTGTCAGAATGGGTGTATTCCTAAACATATAACGTATATGAAGAAAGACCATTACTTGGAGAGCTTTAATCCTGCCCATTATGTAAAATGTATCCAGATTATTGAGATATTATATCTTGGTCGTACCCACCTGTTGTTTAAGGTTAATATCTATGGTTGTTTCTCAGCTCTTGCCTTCTAAGAACCCTTGGTAAGCTGGCTGAGTGACTATCAGAATTCTACAGTCCTAAAGAACTGTTGGACTAATTCCTATTTTGACATATAATGATTTATGGTTGTTGGTCATTAGACCAGATGCTTTCTCAAAGAGTCTAAGTATAACTAGTACCTCAGACAGAACTACATCTATATTGGTACTCATTGAAAGACAATCATCCAAAAAGAGATGACAAGTACACCTTGTCTCTCATTCTACTTCCTTCCCTTTCAGATAGATTCTGACTCTGTGTATGAGTTCTTCTGTGACTGGCATAAAGATCTGTCCTACATTTCATAGGCCCCCATTTAGTAGGAATGTGAATGAAAGGTTAGTGCATAAAAATGTAAAAGCATCCTTCCTTGTATGGTTGCATTGGTATGATTTAGATACACATAAACATTTTCTTATAGGAAAAATTCTGCTATACCTTTGTTATTTTATATGTATTTACAAAAATATATATGATGGTTACAGTATGCTGTAGTAGTTTGAAGTTTTTTTTTAATCTTAACAGTACTTAGAAATATGTAAAATGCACCCATTAATTATTTTGCTAATGTCATTTACTGAATATGTATCTAAAGCAGTATATGCCATTAACATGGGATAACTTAACACCTTAAATGAAGTTTTACTTCTAATGTAATGACAACTCAGCAGATTAATGATCTTTAAATGTGACTAGTGCCATATTCTTCCCCCTGGATTCACCAAGCAGCCATGCAGGAATAAGTTGTTCCTGCATAGCAGGGACCATTCCTGTGCAGCACAGCAGTGTGTATGCGTATGTATGAAGGCGCACTGCCGTGCTGTAAAACTGACACAGTTCTCTGTAGGAGTGCAGGGGGTGTGTCTGAGAGCAGAGCTCTCACAATATATATGCCCCCTGCACTCCAGAATAGCCATTCGACAATTCCAAATGAGTGAGAATGCTCGTAACACCCCCAACCCATTAGAGTAAGAAATCTGGGCAAAGCCATTAGGGACAATCATCCCACAAAGCAAAAAGTAGATAGAATAACAGGTTTAGCATTAGCAGGGATATTCAGAAGGGTACAAATAAATAAACACAACAACTACTTTTTTTTTTTATAAATGCGATAAAGTTTAAACGTAGCTGCATGGGTGTGTCTGTTGCTTAGCTACGCTTAGTCCAGCTTAAACAGCACAAGAAGTTAAATAGCAAGAGGCATCCAACTTAAGCAGTGCTGCAATAGTGTAGTGGTTTGAGTGTATGCTTTGCAAGCAGCCATTCCCGGTTCAACCCCCACTATAACCAAGTCACATTTTACATGTGAAAGCAGTACATAAACATTTTTCTTATAATTAGCTAAGAAATAACACATATTTGTTAACCAGAGTACTGTAGTAGGTCCAGATGTGAGATATCAGTGTAATAAAGTTGTGAAACCCTCATATAAACATAAGTGTCCCATACAGTATAGTCACACATGAATAAATGTAATGAAAGCACAATGGGGGATGCCAGGGACAGTAAACAGATTTATAATATGTAATGAATGATGAATCAATCCCATAAAGCAGATAGTCTATAAAATAAAAAAATAAGCAATGCTAAGCATGACACAGCTCTGCTTACCAGGTGTAAGCATTATGTAAATATGACTGCTAAGCAATGAATAGCCCAGCTAAGTGGATTTGCCCATTGGTACGCAATGCTGAACCTACCCATTTAAGCACTGCCAACCTTAGCTAAGCAGATTTACCCATAGCTTAGCTTAGCTCAGCATATTCCAAACCATCCAATCACGGCAAAAAGCAAGAAATTGGCCGTATTTAAACCCCACAGATGAGAATGTAGCTCATAACTGGTTGCAACTTCCCACTTTAGGCAGTATGGCAGGAGTTGGTGAGAGCAGGCACTTCCGGGCGCAGTGCTGGGGCATACAGGAGTCCAAGGTCATGGTAGGACTCCTGGTAAAGAACCATGATGAGGGACTGCTGCAGGGCCAGTAACAGGGATCCCAGCATAAAGTGGAAGCCTGGGACCATCTCACCCGCGATCTCACCAGTGCCACTGGTATCCCTTGGACTGGTGAGCAGGTCCGGCACCACTATGCCAACTTGAAGCAGAGAAAGAGGGAGGTCTTGAATGAGTGGGTCCAAGAAGAAAGGCAGAGGGGTGATGTCCCAGCAGTGTGTAAGTATTTATATCAATAACTGTTTACCAAAGTGTAAATCAGGAAGCCCATGCCAGCAGGTTGCAAGGCTGTGTTGTGAGGCTATTGAGTAACAATCCTGCTTGTAGTAGTCATACCCAATAAATATAAAGTAGTAGAAAGTCACCTGGCAGTATAAAACTGTGTATGGGTTGTACTAAATAAACCAGACAATATGACAGTAATAGTCCCATATAGTTGATATTTCAATAAAACCATAACTGCCTGGCAATAAATTTCTAAATCCCTGAGTGGGTGTGTTTACTCTGGTATAGTATGGCATTCAGTGTTGCAGTCTCTGAATAGTAATGTTGTGTTAATCACTGTTAACCACACTGCGCTACATAAAAATATGTCTAGAAATGTCTGTATAAGATTGTTGCAAGTACAAGGTCTGATTGTATAACCAAGAGAGACTTAGACATAAAACACTGAAAGAACAGACAACAGTATCTAAATAGCTCACTCTGATGAAACTCAAATTGTTGTATTTGTAGCACACACAGCCATAGTTTGAATCCCGGGAGTGGTAATAAGCTGTTTGCATAATCATACCTCTCAAGTGAACAACAGAATGTCCAGATATTTGGCTCATATTTTTGGACTGTTTCTTTTTTTCCAGTGAAATCAGTGGGATGATCTCAGGATTGTAGTCACCAAATAATGACATACATTTGAGTATCAGAATTCAAATCCTTCAGAAAATGTATATTAAAATAAATACTTTTACTCTAGCAGCTGCCTAAAAGTTTATAAGAACAAAATTCAAAATATGTCTCTATTTGTACCCCCATGTTGTCAAGCTTTTTCCAGATGTTGTGCATTAAGAGACTGAGAGGTATGTGCATAATTATAAAACTAGGAATCTGGGAATATGTGTAGAAACAGTCAGATAGTGTTAACAAACATTCCCTCTACATGTCTACCAGGTAAGAGAAGTAGAAGTTAGCTATACACTGTGTACAAATATACCATTGCCCAAACCAAGGCCATAGGGTATTGTAATAATACTTGTAGAGTAATGATTAGAGCAATGATCATTAAAGTTGTGAGTACTACAAGGATATATAAGTTGTTATTTGACATCTCTCTCTCCCCCCACCATATCTGCACCAATTATCTAAACACACAAAGCAATGGGTATGTTACCTCCTGTTGAGACATATATCCTATTGTTCAATAAATATTGAAATGTGTTTCTATTAATGCTCCATGTTGAATAACTGTCATTGGTGGCCTGTTGCTATCAACGTAACCTGCATGTTGTTGTAATGGCCATTGTGGTTCCATATATGCATGTGTTCTGTTTGCTATGCAACTGTTACATATCTGGTGTTTTGTGTTAATGGGAATATCTATGCATACTGTTATAACTAATCCTGGATTGTGCTGACTATTACTCACCCACATATGTTCTAAAACTGCAACACCATAGCACGTTTTGGAAGGCTGGTCCCAGCAGACCCACCTCTCCCATCTCATCTGGCCATGGCACCAGGCCCCTGCACATCTGGGACAAACCCTGGACCTCTACATCTGCTGGTCTTGCACCACATTAGGGTGGAACCACCTGAGGGGGATAGGGATAGTCCCCCCCTAGGAGTAGGCACGGACAGGATCCTGTCACCCAAAATCTGGTCCGTGGTCTGGTGCATAGGGAGCTCCATAGAAAATTAGGAGATCTGTTAAGCCAGCTTGAGGGCTGCATGGAGCAATTACAGGGACAGCCTGCCCCTCCTGCTCAGCCACCAGCACAGCCACTTTCAGGGCTGTGAAGGTACAGTGGTGACTCCCATGGGTGGGGACCTCAGTCCTACTGTTTCCATCTGGGGGCTCATGGGCTTCCAATATCCAAACACCCTGCCCTGTCCAAGGTGTTTACCCACCCCATGTGTCATATACTGCCCATATATGCTGTCTTGTCTGTCTTCTGACCAAACCTACCTCCGTAAATATACCTTCTTTCTTAACCCAACATCCCACTCTCATCTTAAAAAGAAAGGGCAATCTGTTCCCAAAAAAATTTTGCCCCAGGCATAACTATCCATTTCACACATGTGTCCTCTGGACACATGTAATCTGATCTAATTGGCTTCACAACACATTATTGTATTCCTCTCCCCTCTTTCAGGCATTTGAGTGTCCAAATATACCTGCAAATTCAGTATATATGCACAGCTGTTGCTGTAAAAAAATGGACAGCTATGGACCTTCTCTACTCTCATCCTGCACATCCCTAGGTACTGTCCCTATTGTCTTTCCCTCTTTGTGCCCCCTTTTTCACCACTCTCCTATCACCCCTTTTTTCTTATATTTTAAAGAAATTAGCATGTGGGTAAGCAGGAGTAAGCTATGTTAAGGAGTAGAAAGTGGGATTAAGCCTGTTTTTGCGTGGTGCTAACCAATGCCTACACAGATTAAACAATTTTAAGGCTGTCTGTAAGCATACTTAACTGCAAGTTAACATTGCTTACTGTCACGCAAACCTGTGCAAACCACATAAAAGTGCCTTAATCACTCTGTATCCAATAGCCCTTGTTCTGCCCAGCAACAAAATAATCAGCCCTTGCAATTCTCGAATCCAGGACCCTGCACATGATAGCCACAGCAAGTTACCACTAAGCCATCTGAGCTGTAGATATGTGTGATGTTTTCTCAAACATATCATGCAACACAGTCATTTAACAGTAGGGAAAATATATTTATATATATATATATATATATATATATATATATATATATATATATATATATATGCATATATATATATATATATATATATATATATATATATATATATATATATATATATATGTATATAGTGAATTTGGACATCGGATCCACACTTTGATCCTCTCACTGCAAAACATCTGACCAAAGGCACTGTAACTGGGAGTGAAGGGACCAAGAATAGGGATATCTTGTAATTGTTGACATTATCCCTTCCTCCACAGTTGAATTGTTCTGTCTTGCAACAAAATAACCAGCACTTGCAAGTCTTGAACCCAGGACAACATAGCCACAAGTTACCGGTAAGCCATCTCAGCTAAAAGATGCAGGGATAATTTCTCTAACATATTGTGCAGAAAAGTTAGTCTACCATAGGAAATGTACAATGTGGAAGCACTAAACATTCTAATGATACATATACACACACACACACACACACACACACACACACACACACACACACACACACACACACACACACACACACACACACACACACACACACACACACACACACACACACACACACACACACACACACACACACACACACACACACACACACAACCACACACACACACACACACACACACACACACACACACACACACACATATATATATATATATATATATATATATATATATATATAAAGAGAGTATATATAGAGGGTACACTTGCCTTGAAGATAAGAATCAATCAATACTTAATTACAGATGTAGTTCAACAGCCTCCAATTACATTCTGTACTCAAACCCTAGGGGGAGAAGTATTAGTTCTCACAATGTAAATGTATCTGTTAAATAATGCTTAACTTAAAATGTCCCTATCACACTTATAAACAGAACTGTGTGTAAGACAATAAGCTCTAGCCCACCACTGTCCCCATGGTGAAACATATAAAAATGTACAACCATATACCTTAATGTTTCTTATTACTGATATCCATCACATGTTGTAACAGCCTAGGTTAAAACATTTAATACCCTTCCTCCATAAAATGTCTTACAAGGCCACATAACAGTGTTCTCCATAAACTGACCTCCAGACTGTACAGAGTCACACATGTTTTGTCCAGCTGTAGCCCTCATATATATGGACTCTACCCCACAATTTGTGTGGGAGTCCACAACATCACTGGAATGATAGCAGGAATGTCAGCACTAAATAATGATAGGCCATTACTTATCAATCTCTTACTGCATGACATCTGGACAAAGCTTGGTATAAAGATGGAGGACAGAGGCTGAAACACAGGGCCATATTTGAAATATTGCTGTTATACACTGTGAAAGTTGCTGGTGTTACAGGATTGGTTGCAACATACCCTTACTCAGGAATATGACATCAGAAACACAAATGGATTTTACTATGTACTGATAGCAATCAATGGAGAGAATGCCACGATATGTCAGACCTGTGTGGGGAACAGACAAAACATCATAGCCAAACCTCTGGACATCATGTGGATAGGCCCATGATTGAGAGCTATGCAGACAGACTGCATTCCATGCAAACTAGAATGTACACACAAACCCTGTAAACCTAGCAGTATTTAATGCATATAACAGCAATATTCACACACTGTCTCTAGGTCTGGAACCTTATACAAACATGTAGTTGGCCTGTGTCCACAAGTCCTGTTGTAAGAGGTATTGCTACCTGCTGTCTGCATCACTGCTGCCCACACACAGGAAGGATGTCTTCCATACAGGAAAGGTAAAGGGACAATGACCCACATTATGTAGTCATTTATAGTAGTGGGTTGCTTTGACATTGGCTATTGGAAGAACTACACAACTGCCCGCATGCAATTAGTAAGTGAGGAACACCAATTGATGCAGAAGCCATCACCTGATTATGAGCATCACCTACAAAAGTCATGTTGCAACCTATTCAAACGAGCTTGATCCCTGTAGTGGAGAGAGAGAGAGAGAAATAAAAAAGGAAAAACAAAAATAATACTAAAAAAAAAAAAAAAATAAAAAACAAAAAAAAAAACAAACAAGGAAGACATCCAACTGGAGCACAGAAGAGAGCATAATAAAACAGGTACGTGAAACATGTCAGCATGGAACTGAATGTAGTACTTGGTTTATAATAATGGGATAGATTATTTTGAAAGATTTATATGTGTCATCAAGACTTATTGTAATTATGTCCTGTTGAACAACTGCTATGGACATAGCATCTGACCCTCTGGGCAGTGGGCCATACTTGTCAACTGTGCAGATCTGCACAGAATATCAAGATTTAAGCCATCATAGTGTTTGTTCTGTTCCTCCAAACATCAGAGAGATGTAAATGTCTACATATATATATATATATATATATATATATATATATATATATATATATATACATATACATTTTCCCTACTGTTGAATGACTGTGCTGCATTATATGTTTGAGAAAACATCACACATATCTACAGCACAGATGGCTTAGTGGTAAATTGCTGTTGTTATGATGTGCAAGGTCCTGGGTTTGAGACTTTCAAGAGCTGATTGTTAGTTGCTGGGCAGAACAAGGGCTGTTGGATACAGAGTGATTAAGGGACTTTTAAGAAGTTGTAAGTGGGTTTGGGTGGGTTTGCGCAATGGTAAGCAATGCTAACTTCTGGTTAAATATGCTTACAGATAGTTAGCCAAAAGTGCTTAATCTGTGTAGGCATTGCTTAGCACCATGTAAACAGGCTTAGTCCCACTTATTACTGCTTAAAAGAGTTTACTCCCACTTACCTCTGCACTAAATTCTTTAAAAGAAAAGAAAAAAGGAGTGATAGGAAAGTGGTGAAAAAGGGGGCACAAAGAGGGAAAGACAATAGGGAAGTAGCTAGGGATGTGCAGGACGGGTGTAGGGAAGGCCCATAGCTGTCCATTTCTTCTACAGCAACAGCTGTGCATAAATGCTGAATTTGGAGGTATATTTGGACACTCAAACCCCTGAGAGAAGAGTGAGGCAACAATAATATGTTGTGAAGCCAATTAGACCAGATTACATGTGTCCAGTGGACATGTGTGTGAAATGGACAGTTATGTGTGTGGAAAATTTTTTTTGGGAACAGATTGCCCTTTTTTTTAAAGGTGAGAGTGGGATGTTGGGGAAGGATAGTAGGTATATTTGGGGAGGTAGGGTGGGTCGGAAGACAGACAAGACAGACAAGACAGCATACAGAAGTGGTATATGATGCATGTGGTGGATAAACAACTTGGAGAGGGATGGGTGTTTGGAAATCAGAAGCCCAAAGCCCACAAATGGAAACAGTGGGACTGAGGTCCCCACCCATGTGCAGTCACCCCTGCACCTTTACAGTCCTGAAGGTGGCTGTGCTGGGGGCTGAGCATGAGGGGCATGCTGACCCTCTAATTGTGCGATGTGGCCCTGAAGTTGCATAGCAGATCTCACAATTCTCTCTGGAACTCTTTATGCACCAGAACCTGGACCTGACTTCCTAGAGGTGATGAGCGCCATCCCCTGATGCAGTTACTTCTGAAGGTAGTGCAAAACCAGCAGACGAGGAGGTCTCTGGGTGGGTCCCAGATGTGCTAGGGCCCGGTGTCACTGCTAGATGAGGTAGGAGAGGTGGGTCTGCTGGGACTGGCCTTCCCAAATATGCTATAATGTTGCAGTTTTAGAACATACGTGGGTTAGTAATAGTCAACACAATCCTGGATTAGTTATAACAGCATGCATAGATATTCCCTTTTACCCAAAACACCAGATTTGGAATAGTTGCATAGCAAACAGAACACATGCATATATGGAACCACAGTGGCCATTACAACAGCATGCAGGTTACATTAATAGCAACAGGCCACCAATGATAGTATTTCAACATGAAAAATTAATAGAAACACATTTCACTATTTATTGAACAATCGGACATAAGTCCCATCAGTAGGTTTAGTGTAAACATACCCATTGATTTGTGTGTTTAGATTATTATTACAGATATGGTGGGGGATGTCATTTAACAACTTATGTATCCTTGCAGTATGAGGTCCTCTTACCTTTTTTTCCTGTTTATGTCTTCCAGGTGCAATGTCCCGGGAACGGCTCCCTGCATATACACCCCAAGAAAATTATGTCTTTATACACTTCATACTACATCATGGCACCCTATTTGGGCATAGGGCCCATGATCGGCAGGAGAGGCCCGCCCTGTGAAACAAGTTCATCTACAGGGTCAATGATGTCGGCATGCATAACTGCAGTTATGCGCAGGTGCGACATCGGTGGGTGCACTGATCTGATCAACCATGCCCATCAGTGTGCTACTGCAGTTAGGAAGGACCAGCTAGCCACAGGTGGGGGTCATGCCATCCAGCCCCCACTGACATCTGCTGAGGAGCTCCTTGCCAACCTTGGGGCAACCGCTTGCCAGCCAAGCCAGCAACCTAAAGATAGCATTGTGGAGATGGGTACCACCCACACAATGGAGGAGAATGCAGGTAAGGCAGACCACTGTTGTTTATCCATCTTCATCTGTAAAGTATCTACATGCATATGTCAGATAAGATAGTCTGTTGCTGCAGTGCAGTAATGAACAGATGTGCATAATCTCTAGTATTGTGGGTTTGTACTGTTGATGTGCGGAAGTGCTTCTCCCACCCTGTACAAATGCCACAGATGTGGCTACTGACATTACATCTCTCCCACAACTATTTAGGTCCCTCTGGTATACAACTAGGGCAGCAGCCTGTAACTGGTGAGTATGGAGTTGTTTTGTTCAGGTTTGCCGATACACCGGCCATGTTATGGCCATGCTATTTGCCAAGCACACATTTAACAAACCTACCCATAATGCATACTGGACACGTTCACTTATTGTTGCTGTTAACTGCACTGCATCACAGTGGTCACCATGGTGGCATTTCTGAAGGGTATGTTAGAGTCCTGCAGTATACCTAACGACCTGTCAGTGCAAGATGTGTGGACAGAGATGAACATAATGGTTGGACAATTAGCCTACAGTAGAGACATGTCTGAAACATTACCCTTATACAGTGGCTACAACACTGTATACACCACTATTACAGTGGCAACTGTTCCTAATTTAAACAACAGCAAATCATAATACCACATTCCACACCTTTTACAACCTGTAATGTGATCCTAACATGAGCAATGAATGTACAATATGGAATCCTATGTTAGGACAACAAATATGAGGAATACCTACCTTAACAAACACTGGAAGCATATGTGTGCACACACTACAAATATGTTGTGGAAGCAGCTTTTGAGGTACTGACAGCATTCTCTCTTCTTGAGTACACACCTTCCATCAAGTACAGGGCCTCAGTGTCACATCTAGTAATGGTCTGCTGTCCAAGAAGTATGTCCATGACATTTGCCCACTCATCTGCAACAGAGGCAGCTGTGGCTTGCACACATCTTACAAACCATGAAATGGATCCCATATCCAAAAGGTAGCAGTCAGGTGTGGGAGAAGTAGCCTTACCTCACCATTGCATATATCATGGCAAGCAGTGAAGACGGTCATGTATGTGTGCATGAAGTATGGGACAACATTAATGTAGAAAATAAACAGATGCCCATCCAAACCAGATAACACATGTTGCAAACTGGTCATGGAGGCTGCCCAGAAGCAAGCAGCAACACTGAGGGACTTGCAGGAATGTCTAGCAAGTACTGCCTGTGCAGTACCTGAGTCGACAATCACCTGGAATCTGCATAAGTGTGGCCTATGGGTTAGGTTAACCAGATGGAAGAGTTGTTCTACAGGAAACATCATCCAGGGCTCTTTACAGGTAGCATATGCATAACATAATGTCTCCCAATGGCATGTGTTGCAATGTGTAATGGTGTACTGAGACCAGGACTGAAACCTACAGACAGTATTAATAAAGATACATGTGGTGCACAAGCAATACCTCACTCCACCTCAGGCCCACCATCCCCATTTTTACCTTGCTGTTGCCAGTGTACACCTTTAGGTTTGCTGTTCATTAGCAGGAACTAGGCCTGTAGACATGACGTTCTGAATTTGGAATACTGCAAAATAACACTCATGTGTGACACATAGTTGTCTAGCATCTGCAATAAGGCTGAAGATGGGGAGGGGTGTCATCCTGAAACACAACAGTGAACTGAAGCATACATCCAAAGCTTGCTAAGAATGGCTGTATCTGAACACAGTCAAGGTCATGAATTGTGCCAGACATAACCCTGACTCCACAGCAATACTGAAGGCACTGTGTAACCTCCAAGTGCTGTGCACATGAACTGACCATGCAATCCGGCAGAGTTGGGCAACATTTGTAGGGTGGAGTGACCAAATAATGGCAAGTGAAAATGGGCCATGCTAGTATACCCCTTCCAAGAATAGTGACTGCTGTAGTTCACTTAACAGGTGCCGCAACAAACCATTGTGTTAAGGGTGTGCACAGTTATGCAACCCACATATTGAATGTGTTTAGCCTCTGCACAACTAACAGATTTTTTGATACTGCATTTGATTGCACAGGTCAAGTGTCACATATCAGGTGCGTGTAATGTTAACATATGCAGTATTGTGGCCCCATTGCATATCATGGAAGAGGCTGGCATGTCAACAAGGATGTGTACACTCCTCATATCCACATTAAGCTTTGAAGGTTGTCAGTGTAATCATATTTTATTGTTCATACATGCACTGCTGATGATGAAATCTGCAAATCAGAGGTCAGGCATTAACTATTGACATCTGTCCTCATATCATCCCAGGTATGCATCAGACAAACACAGAGGGGCTGTGAGCAACAGAGCAAACATAACTGCCACACATATACACATTCAGCAATGCTGTGTACACCCGTGAGCTATGGTGCACAGTACATGCCAGGGTGCTGTACAGGTGCACAGCAATACTGTGTAAATGAGTGCAGTGTGTTCCAGGGGAATGGACATCACCTAGTAACACAACTCATAAGGTACATAGGTTCATATGTTCATAGGTGTGTACTAGGCTAATGGCCCTGGGGCCTTTACACGACTAGCCATAGGATTACACTGGCATAGTGCCACCCAACCTTAGTTCCCAGTGCCTCTGTCAAGCAGAGCCACTGGTGTTATCCCCAGGGTGAATTTTCTGTTTCCCATCCACTCATCAAGATTTCTCTTGAAGAGGGTCAACGAGGTGCTCTGTTTGACATGTATGGGAAGTCTGTTCCATAGCATGGGCAGTCTCTGGGTTATAAACCTGTCCCTCCAGCATGTTCTGTTAATTGTGGTAATGAGGTTGAGGTCTCTGGAGCATGTGGTGCGGAGGGATTGGGATTTATTTAGATTTAGCATTTCTAACAGAGCTGGGTCAAACATGGCTTTGTAAGTCAAGCAGAGATCACCTCTAAGTAGGCAATATGAGACATGCGACAGAGAATAGTTGGAGTTTTTTTAATCTGTCCATAAAGGGCAAGTGTTTAAGGCCTAAAATCCTCTTTATGAGGTACTTTTGCAGCCTCTCCTGTTGTTGCAGGTGTCTAGTGAGGTACATGCCAAATGGGGCATTGTACTCGATGATTGGCCTAATAGGGGAAAAGTAGAGGGAGACAATGACCTCTTTCTTCCTGGATGCAAAACCCTTAGTAATGAGATGTGCCACATAGAAGGACTTTCTGACCACAGTGGCAATGTGGTGATCAAAAGAGAGGTTGCTGTGAACCTGTGTTCCCAGATCTCTTATAACATCTTCTGTGTTCAGTGGGCTACCATCAATGTGGTAATTCATGGGAACCAGGTTTTTACCAAAGGGGATGACGACACATTTTTTTGGCATTGAGCTTAAGGCCATGGTTCTAACACCAGTCGTTGGTCACAGTGAGGCCATTCTGTAGGATGTCAACATCACTTGGGGAGTTAATAATAGCTCCCAGCTTGCAATCATCTGCGAACTTTGTCAGCCAGAGTCCCTTTGTGTTGGCCTGAACTTCAGAAAAGTAGATAACAAACAGAAGAGGACCCAGGACTGTACCCTGTGGGACTCCACTCATGATTAATCGGCAGTCTGACTTGGAGTCATAGCTATCTGTGAGCCAGTCTGCAACCCACCTAGTGATATAGGAGTTGATGCCAAGCTTAGTGAGTTTTTCTATGATTCCTGAGTGGGGAATAGTATCAAAAGCCTTGGCAAAATCAAGGTAGACTGTTTGAACCTTTACAAAACCAAACTGTGTGGGATCCAGAGTTTGGAGATTCCCTATATCCTTGTTTATTAGGTCCATGATGATGTGTTCCATAGCTTTGCATATCAGACTCATCAGTCTAATGTGATGATAGCTCCCAGGGTCTGTAGTTGCTCCTCCTTTGTGGAGAGAGATAACTGTAGCAGTGCGCAATTCTGCAGGTACTAGGCCTGAGATGAGGCTGTGATTGAACAGGGCACATAGGTGAGGTGCCAGTTAACTCTGTAGTTCATGTAGAACACAACCAGTGATATTGTCAGGTCCCATAGAAGCTGTATTATTGGCCTTGGACAGTGCTGTTTTAACCTGTGCAGTAGTAATACTGGGTGCCGGGCAATCTACTGGTATTGTGATTTGTCCTTTAGGGGAGAGGGGTAAAGTTGGCACTGAATATGTTGGCCAGTATACTGGCAATATCTGTTGGCTCAGTATAGGAGATACCATTGTGTAGTAGCTCAGAGCAAATCTGGGTATTGCTGTAGAGATTCTTTACATAACTATAGAAGGCCTTATGGTTGTCTTTACTATCTGCTGCAGTTCTGTTTTTATACCTAGCTTTAGAGGATTTGATGAGACATCTCAACATTTTGTTGAGGCAGATAAGGGAGTTGTTCCAGTCTTGGGACTTCACCTTATTCTGCATCAGCTTCCTCCTTCTGTTGTACAGTTTGTTTATGGCAGGGGATCACCAGACTGGCTTCCTTTTTTTGGAGGAGAGTGTCTTGGTTCTATTGGATATGGCAAAATCCATGCATTTGTGTATGTGTTTGTACAGTTCATTGGTATATGATTCCGCAGTCACGCAACTATTCTCGACACACACTCACACACAGACACACACACATAGATGTATAATGTTGGTAACAAGGATTGAGTATAGCTGCAGTGCCTGCTGTTGAGTGGCATATGTCATGCATGTTGACTGTTGGGTAATGAGAGGTCTGTATAATATCGTTGTGCTACCTCACCTATAAGTGAGTGTGTGTGTGTGTGTGTGCGTGTGTGTGTGTGTGTGTGTGTGTGTGTGTGTGTGTGTGTGTGTGTGTGTGTGTGTGTGTGTGTGTGTGTGTGTGTGTGTGTGTGTGTGAATGAGTGTGTGTAGAAATAAGCAATAAAGTACAGGTCTTAAATTACATTTTTTCATCTCACTGGTGGCAAGGTGGGTCAGGGTCCTTCCTGCAGGCAAACTGATGTTAGTGTCCATACAGACTCTGACAATGATGATAGGTATGGTGAGGCACAGACAGGGTTGTCAGGGGCTGAAGCAGTGCCATCGGTTGACATCCCTCTTTTATCCACCCAATCTCTGCACACAGTCACAATGCCCATACATACCCCATCACCAGTGGCCATAGATGAGGGACAGTTGGCGGCATTTTCATGGGACAGGACAGTGTGTGGACTATGGCAATTGTGTCTGTACACAGCAGCCATAGCCAGATAACCTATGAGGTACCACACAAGCAGATGTACAGGGGTGCTCGTAGGAGGGCTGCTGGCCATCATGCCCCTGGCAGAAGTGCCACAGCAGGTGTCACCAAACGCATGTTATGGGCCATCATGGAGGCACAGGCACATATGGAACGTTACACCAGACAGAGTCTGAGGCTCCAGAGGGCTACTCATTCTGCTGTACTTGACAACACCTGTGATCTTGGAGGTGCCCACCATTATTTTGCAGAAGTCTGGATAGATGCTTGGGTAAGATGGTGGTAATCCTCGACCATGCAGTGTCTGTGTTTGAGCATGTGGTGGGAATAGGGCATCAGCTACGTAGACGTAGGTCAGCAACATCAACAGGTGGAGGTCTACATGGACGTGCAACAACTTTCAGTCACTCCCATAGTGACCATACCAGCACCAGCACTGCAGGATGGGTGCTGTCCACACCACAATGCATGTCATCATCAGGGAAGAGTACCATATCTGGGCTTTTACCTGATAGTGCCCGTGGAACCTCTGGCAGATGCAGTTCCTGTGTCCGTGACAAAAGACGGTGAACTGTACACCCTGCCATGTACGGTCTGCAGCTATCCAACAAACTCCTATACAGGGCAGCCACATGGCAAAACTGTGTGCATACATGCACACACACATCACCAACACAGCTAGGGCACCTCCATACCTTCACATACCACATCTGCACAGCCCAATTGATAAAGAACCTCCAAACACACACACACACATGATGTCAACAAAATGGCTCAGCCTAGCCCTCTGGCAAATGCAGGACACACCCTGTGCATTTGATGATACCTGTGCTACATCCCTGTCATCCATACTATTAATGCAGGGACATGCTAATATGGTTCTGATGCACAGGGTGAATGTACTAAGGTTTAGAAATGTAATCCTGTTTAACATGTTTTCAGCTGGCATGTTTAATGCTTACATGTCAGGGTGTGCAGCTGTCCAGCCGTGATGCATTATAGCTGTTATTAACACTGACTGATTGTGGTCTCCATAATGTATTCTGTTTGTGTTGTAGGTGTCTATGTTTCAGCAGGATGTTGGCCTTCTGTCCTTTCCTACAAGGCGTATGGTACTGTGGTGACACATTGACTGTGTCATATCCTGGGTACAGTTGAACACAAGTAACAGGTCTGTATAACAGTTACTGCATGTGCCACATGGCTGATAGGTCTGAGGGGTGTATACAAGTGAGTGCATGGTGGCTGATGTCAGCAGCTCTTCTACAGTGGGCAATAGTAAGTGTACTGGGTGGCACACACCAAATGTCTGTGTTGATGCAATACGCAGAGAATACTGTACACATTGATGTGCTTAATTTTGCAGTGATCTCACTTTGGCATATGTAATTCCACCAAGATCAAATAGCCAAAACATCACATCAGTAAATAATCAGTCTGCCAGTTTAATGTCAATAACGATGGTACTGGCAGGGTATATGTCCTCTTGCCTAATGTAGTGCAATCCTCGAGTTGGTAAACATAGGTGTGCTGGGGTCTATATTAGAGCATCGAAGTTTCAAAACTTTGAATGTTCTAATATCGACCCCTATTCCATGAACTCTGACAACATCAAACATGCAAAACAGCAATTTTTTTACTAGGGAAAAAATTTGCTGCTCCAAAATACACACACACAACACAAGCACACCAAACACACAGCAATCCACACACATACACCTAAAATCTTACATCTAACCCTACACTAAACTGTACATACACCACTAACTATCCACTTACCTTAACCCAAACCCTAACCTTAAGGTCCATCACTATCGCACACTCACCTCACCCGTGCCCTAACCCAAACTCACCTACCCCACCCTAACCCTCACGTCCACACAATCGCACACTTAAATGACCTGCACCCTAACTCACCTAACCCGCCCTAACCCTCACGTCCACACAATCCCACACATACCTAACCCGCGCCCTAACCCTAACTCACCTAACCCGCCCTAACCCTCACATCCACACAATCGCACACATATCTAACCTGCACCCTAACCCTAACTCACCTAATCTGTGCCCAGTTGCACACTTACCTGAACCCGACCCATAACTTTCCATCACAGTGCTGAAAATAACAAAGCGACAGAAACGGACAACCGAATTCTTTCCCTAGGAAAAAAATAGTTTTTCTGTAGCTTCGCTATTTTCAGAGTTCGCTGAATAGGGGTCGATATTAGAACAATCGAAGTTTTGAAACTTCGATGTTCTAATATAAACCCAGTGTGCTGGTGTGGGTTGCACAGCCCCCCACTTTGGAGAGTTTGGGGTGGTGTAGAACCACACATAGTGTGATTAACAACTACTTAACCTGTTAACATAAACTGTACAGTATAAAAGCAGACTAAGCAGGGATACGCACAACAATAACCCCAATGTGGGTGGCTTTGCTCACAACAACCACACCCAACTATATATACAAACTCCAGTATCACCGCACAGCTGTACAGTGCAGAAGAGGACATTTACACATCCACTACTAGTTTTGATGGAATGACTTTTCCACAAGATGATCCCTTTGAAATGTTACCTTTTGTCACTTAGTTCTTTGACAAATGATCTCCTGGGACATGTATGTTCTGCAAACTGAAGTAGATCCCTTCCATACACACACACACTTACTTGGCAACACTGACAGTAGAACCCCTACCTAGGTACTTATTGCTACTAATGGGTTTTGCCTTAATTGCACACACCACAGAGCTTTTAGGATGAGGTGTGTCCCGAATTTCCTGTTAAGTGAAGAACATCACCAGGCCTTGTACAGTATGGTAATGGGGGATGTCCTGGGTGTTAATGAACAATGCATAGCATGACATACTGTCATATACACATTGAAAAACACATACAGTCATAGACATATTTGACAGACCTGGGTTTAGCAGTGCTAACTACCTTGTCAGTGAGTCCATACTGTTAGGGAGTTTTTGCACACAGCACATTTATCATTGGGCGGATAGTGTAATCAGTTACCTGTATGGTTGATAGTTAAGTGACAGCAGTCCTCATACAGTGGACCTTGGGACATGTACTGTGGGTACCATGGTGTAAAGACAATATGCCCAGCACCCACACCCCACACTGGATATTGTACTCACTGAAACCCATGATAATGCTCTGACTTACCCACAATCAAACATTGACCAGGACTACAATACAAACCCTTGTCTATCTAATCAGTGCTACTACAGGAATATGCATTTATTGAACATACCACAGGGATTGTGGGGTGATGCTTTGTCATGACTCTCCTAATGTTAGCAACATCACCATCTCTTATAATGTATGGCAAGGTTTATTGTATTTGGAGTGTGTGGTGTCAGAATGCTGTCTCCTACAAATATACACAGTCACACACAATTGCACACAAATACACACACACACACACACACACACACACACACACACACACACACACACACACACACACACACACACACACACATATACCCACATTTGCCTGGATTCAGAGGGTAACCCACGCCTAACTACCCAATGTAGAACAGTGTTATGCTGGCACTGCAAACTCCAGGTAGCCCATTGGGTGAAGAGCATAACAAGATATTTTTAATGTGAATTACATCAGCAGCTATTTCTAAGTATAGCAATGGGGGGGTGTAGTGGATGAGAAGGCCCTCAGTTTTTTTTTCAATTACAAGTTTACAAACACACAGATACTGTTATACTCAGTAATGCACAGTGACACATCTGTCAGTATGAAGGTCCACAGGTGCAGGTGTTCCAAGGTGTGTACCAGGCTAATGTCCATGGAGAGCTGAGTAGGGAAAGGCATGTGGGTGCACTGGTATCATACCACTTGCCATTTGTCAGCAGGCCATCTATCAACCAATGCCACTTCAGTGATTCCCAGGGTGACACTTAAATTCAACATCCAATCATCTGGTTTTCTCTTGCAGAGGGCCAGTGAGGTACTCCAATTGACATGTGTGCAACATATATTGCATAACATGGCCAGCGTCTGGGTTAGAGACCTGTACCCAAGCATGTTCTGTTGACTGTGGTAGTCTGGTTGAGGTATCCATGGCATGTGGTGCATACAAGGTGTGGTTTCCTAGCTGTGGCATTCATAACACAGCTGGGAAGACATGTCAGTGTCAGTCAATCGGAGATTGCCTGTAAGCAGCCAAGATGGATACCTGACATCTGCACATCTGTGCAGAGGACAGACAGAAATTAGATAGCCGACAGGTTATGCATTAGGATGAAAGTTTTGACAGACAGAGGTCTGACACTGATAGGTATGCCATTAACACATGACAGCAGTTCTCAATGACATGTCCTAAACACATAGTAGTCTACAGTTAATATCAGCATATCAGATCAATATCCAACAGGAGACACTTAAAAACATACAGCTCACACACCAAGAACACAATAGTCAGTAGTCAGAGTCCAGCTTTGCATGCAGGGAGTGTGTGGCTCCAGTACTAAAATATGCAATCTACTCTTACTTTGAAAAGCACCGTTAAAAGTAGTAATGTAAGGATACAATACATGCAAGTGTGACTGCATATAATCTGGGATACTAACTATCCAAGTATGAAACACATACAAAGATAAAAGATTGTGGTACTACCCAGGTGTCCCATACAGTATACTCACACCCCTTCTACTGTAATGACAGCACATAGAATAATGTTACGTACATGGAATTAAATACACTTATTAAAGATGTCATTACCCTGCTATTTTATCAGACTGTGATGTGATCAGTGGTTACCAGGGTAGAGCTATACTTAGCAGGTCTAAGCATTGCTTAAATGTAAATGCTAAGCAGATTTGCGCACTGATAAGCGAAGCCTGCTAGGTGTACACACCTATTCATTTAACCGTACGTTAGCAGTGCTTACCATCATGCAAACCCACTTAAAGCTGCTCAAAACTGCCTTAACCACTCTGTATCCAGAGGTCCTTGTTCTGCCTAGCAAAAAAAAATAAAAAAACATTGCAGGTCTTGAACTCAGGACTCCGTGCATGAGAGTCACAACACTTAACCACTAAGCCACCTGAGCTGCAAAGATGTCTGTTGTTTTTCAAATATATCATTCAGTATGCATACTAAATAGTAGTGAACTGCTCTGAGTACTACAATTGTTTAGTACTTGTAAGAGAAAAAAGGGTTGAATCAGTCATGTTCTTATATGTAAATATACACATATCAGATTAATATGGTGGAATACATCTGAAAAGGTATATACAACACTCATGTTTACAGATAAAAGGCTATAGATATATGTTTCTACATATGAGATTATATATACACACATATATATATCTATATATATTCCTCTATATATATATATATATATATATATATATATATATATATATATATATATATATATATATATATATATATATATATATATATCTATATATCTCTCTCTCTCTATATATATATATATATATATATATATATATATATATATATATATATATATATATATATATATATACACACACACACACACACACACATATATATATATATATATATATATATATATACACACACACACACACACACACACACACACACACACACACACACACACACACATATATATATATATGTGTGTGTGTGTGTGTGTGTGTGTGTGTGTGTGTGTGTGTGTGTGTGTGTGTGTGTGTGTGTGTGTGTGTGTGTATATATATATATATATATATATATATATATATATATATATATATATATATATATATATATATATATATATATATATATATATATATACAAATATATATATATCCTCCAAAAAAGGAAGCCAATCTGGTGGTCCCCTGCCATAAACAAACTGTACAACAGAAGGAAGAAACTGTTGCAAAAGAGAGTAAAATCCCATGAGTGGAGGAGCTCCCTGGTCAGCCTCAGTAAGAAGCTGAGATCCCTTATAAGATCCTCCAAAGCTAGCTATGAAAATAAAATTGCCACTAATTCCAAGGACAACCACAAAGCATTATATAGCTATGTCAAGAATCTCAATGGCAACACCCAGATCTGCTCTGAGTTACAACACAAAGGCATGAAAATTACAGAACCAAATGATATTGCCAACATCCTGGCAGATAGGTTTAGTGCTAACTTTACCCCCCCCCTCACCCCCTAAAGGGCCCATATCTATACAGAAAGAATGCAGAGTCCCTGTAATCACAACTACACAGGTGAAAGCTGCACTCTCTAAAGCCAAAACACAGCATCCATGGGACCGGACAACATCCCAGGCTGCGTTTTACACGAACTTCAGAATGAACTGGCTCCCCACTTAAGCACCATGTTCAATGATAGCCCCACATCAGGCTTTGTGCCCACTGAATGGTGCACAGCAACAGTTATCCCACTCCACAAAGGGGGAGCCACCACTGATCCTGGGAACTATAGACCTATTAGCCTGACAAGCCTGGTCTGCAAAGCCATGGAATGTATCATCATGGAACTCATAAACAAAGACATTGGTAACCTCCAAACTCTGGATCCCACCCAGTTCGGGTTTGTGAAAGGCAGATCATGCCTCCTGAACCTGATCGACTTCTTTGAGGCAGTCACCAAAGCCGTAGATAAGGGTAAAGTGGTTCACACAGCCTATCTTGACCTCGCCAAGGCTTTCGGCACCATCCCCCATTCTGGAATTATAGCTAAACTCAATAAACTAAGCATAAATCCCTACGTCACAAGATGGGTTGCCAACTGGCTCACTACCAGAACCCACACAGTAAAAGTTGCAGGCTCTAAATCTGACCTCAAACCAGTGACAAGTGGAGTACCACAGGGTTCCATCCTGGGACCGCTCCTGTTTGGTATCTACTCTTCTGAAGTACAGGCTAACACAGAAGGCCTCTGGCTAATGAAGTTCGCAGATGACTGCAAACTAGGAGCCATAGTCAAGTCCCCAAATGATGTGAACATCCTACAGAAGGGCCTCTCTGAGACAGATGCCTGGTGTCAGAGCCATGGCCTCAAGCTCAATGCCAAAAAGTGCAGTGTCATCCCCTTTGGTTAAAACTCTGTACCCATGAACTACCACATAGGCAGCAATCTACTTAACACCGAATGTGTGATAAGAAATCTTGGGACCCAGGTGGAGAGTAGTCTCTCCTTTGATAGTCACATCGCTACAGTAGTCAGGAAATCCTTCTACGTGGCACACCTCATCATAAAAGGGTTCTCGTCCAGGAAAAAAGAGGTCATCGTTACCCTCTACTCATCACTCATTAGACCCATTATAGAGTACAACACCCCTTTTGGAATGTACCTCACAAGACATCAGCAGCAGCTGGAAAGGCCACAAAAGTACCTCACAAAGAGGATTATTGGACTCAAACAAATGCCCTACACTGACTGCCTCAAAAAACTCCAGCTTTACTCCATAGCATATCGCCTACTCAGAGGTGATCTCTGCCTAACATATAAAGCTATGTCAAACCCAGAGCTGTTGGACATGCTACACCTAAAGATATCCCAATCCCTCTGAGCTACACACTCTATGGACCTAAACCTTGTCACCACAATAAACAGGACATGCTGGAGGGGTAGATTCCTATCCCAGAGACTTCCCATACTCTGGAACAGGCTACCCATCTATGTCAAGCAAAGTTCTTCATTAGCACTCTTCAAGAAAAATCTTGATGAGTGGATGGGAAATAGGAAATACACCCCGGGGATCACTTCTGTGTCTCTGCTCATCAGTGGCACAGGAAAATAACTTTCTTGGGTGGCGTAAGCCAGGGAACCTTGTTGGCTAGGCTTGCATAGGCCCTTGGGCCGATAGCCTAGTACCTACCTATGAACCTATATATATATATTTATATATATATATATATATATATATATATATATATATATATATATATATATGTGTGTGTGTGTGTGTGTGTGTGTGTGTGTGTGTGTATGTATGTATATATATATATATATATATATATATATATATATATATATAACATAGGCCCATTACATGTCGTGGAGTCATACCTCAGCACCATAACGCTCAATCTGTTAGTGCAAGGGAATATAATGCATGTATTGCAGTTATAAATGTAGAAATTTGCTACAGTGACATGGGTTGTGTCAACATATATGTTGTGAAGGAAGATTCTGACTAACAGATATCATAAAATCATAATAGTGAAGTACCACACAAATCACAGTAATGATCCTATGGAATACAGAAACAATATGATCAACAAACATGGACAGTCTGAAACAATCTGGTCATTCAGGAGGTATACAGAGAAAGCCTTAGTGAAGAAATGTGGAACAAGCCTGACAAAGGGGATGTTTAGAGCCATGAAAATCAGGATATATCAGAAATACTGGACTAGATATGCTCACACGGTTGATGCATTTACACCCTTCTGTCTGTCCTAACACATATTAACTGGAGGAGCAGAGATCCCAAGCCACATACTTCACACTAGTTAGTGACATACATCTTCACACCAGCCCACTGCTTTGTCAAAAATACACAACACATATGGTGGCCAGGCAACAGTACATCTGACAAATATCTGGACATAACATCACACTAGGGTAACTACAATGCGCTGATAAGCATGTCACCAAGCCCTATCTACACTACAGGCAGACTGCCACAACACTATCCCAATTTACCTATGAGGCAATACACATGTAATTGCAAATATAGCAAGCACTACAGGCGTGTAACAACATGGAGTAACAGACAGCAGTGTGAAAGTGCATACCCACAACTGATCTCAACACAGTCACAGTCACATAATGGTAAGCTTAAGTAATAGTACATTCTATTGCCTTTGTGAACAAAAGTCATCATCATGTTTGCCACTTGCACACTTACTCTAGATATACTGGCCCAATTCACAGTGTAGTCTGATGCCTGACTGTGGTGGGGGACATGTCTCAGTCTGGCTCTACAAACATTTAGACTGATAGGGTATCAGAAACTCAAGTAGCATGCACTGTCAGAACAGGACCAAGAACACTGACATCTACCTGAGTCTGTAAACAGGCCAAATAACATGATCATAATGCACTACTACATAATACAGACACTCTGTCAACAATCACCATAAGTACACAGACTTCACTACTGTACAGACTACCACAGAATATCCAGGTTTTGTCCTCAACTATTAGCCTTCTATACATTACATGTCTGTCAGTCTGATATATCACTGGCTTGCTATCAGGAATTATATCAATAAATAATGGTATACTGTGCCTATCCTCCTCTTACTGCCTGACATATGAACAAAGGATGACAGACTTGGGGGACAGAGGCACAAACATAAGGCCAATATTGACATATTGCAGTTATTAACTGAGAACATTGCTGGTGTAACAGGGTTTGTTGTGACATATCTCTTCTGAGGGATATGAAGTCAGTAACACAGACGGATGTTATCATTTCCTGAGTACAATCATCAGAGTATGCTACTGCATTTATGAAGATAGAAAATGTGTGTGTAACACACCAAATCTCAGGCTCCAAACTCTGGCCAGTCTGCAGATAGCCCTACATTTGAGGGTTTTCTAAATCACATAACACAGACTTTAAATCATGCAGAACAGCCATATCCACACAAACCCTGTTAAACCAACAGCACTTAAAATGTAGAACAGCAATACTTACATTCTGTCCCCATTTCTGGAACATCTTCCTCCAGTTTTTTGGCCTGTCACCACAGTGTTTGTTGTCAGAGATATTTCCAACTACCTTCTGTGATGCTGTTTGTCACACACCTACATGAAGTCCTGCTCACAGTGAGGGAGAAGGGCCAACACCCACTTGCACTGCTTACTTAGAGGCGTGTGTTTCCATGCAATTGGCTATTAGAATGATACCACAGGTGTTCCACATGCAATTAGCAAATGGAGGACTCCAATTCGTGCACAGACCATCAGCTGATCATGAGCATTACCTACCAGAGTCAAGCTGCTGCCTATGCAAAGCAGATGCAATTTTCCACATCTACCAGAGAGGGGAGAGAGAGAGAGAGAGAGAGAGACAGAGAGACAGAGGGAAAGACAGAAGGGAAGAAAGAAAGAGACGAGTGAGTAAGTGTATGATCTGTGGGTAGAGAGAGGTCTCTGGGTATTATAATGATTGCCTATATATAAATGTATGGCTGCGTATTGTCTACAACAACCTCTATGGTATTTGACAACTGTTGGCCTTGTAATGTGACATTGGGACATATGGGTCCTCAATATGAAAATGTAGCAAAACCCACCCTACAATGGATCCTGTTATTTAAACAATCACACCAACACTCACACAGGATATTGATGACACACACCCACTTGACAGTATTGAGTTTCAACTCCCTGCCTAGCTATGCATTGGTACTATAGTGTTACACAGTTATTACAGGTTCCACTGCAGTTATACATTGAAAAGCTCTCCAAAGGTATCTTTGAAGGTGAGTGACATCAGCTGCAGTGCTAAAGGAGGGGTGAGGGAAGTGCAGTAAGTGTGAATGACCACAAAATCAGGTGCCAACAAGGACTCACACACATTCACACAAACATATTCTCACAGTTGCCAGGACCATGATTAGAACTCATACCTAACTAGTTTGCTACACTATGGTATTATGCAGTTATCACAAGTGCCATAGCAGTTATATGTTAAAGAGCTCTCCAAAGGTATCTTTGAAGGTGAGTGACACCAGCTGCAGTGTTAAAGGAGGGATGAGGGAAGTTCAGTAAATGTGAATGACCAAAAAAGAATGTGTTAACACAGACTCACATCAGACACATTTCCACAGTTGCCAGGACCAGGATTAGAACTCTTACCTAACTAGTTTTCTACACTATGGCATTACGCAGTTATCACAAGTGCTATGGTAGTTATATGTTCAAGAGTTGTCCAAAGGTATATTTGAAGGTGAGTGATATCTGCTGCAATGCTAAAGAAGGGGTGAGGGAAGTGCAGTAAGTATGAATGACCACAAAAGCAGGTGTCAACAAAGACTCACACATGCACACATTTTCACAGTTACTAGGACATGGATTAGAACTCCTATCTAACTAGTTTGCTACACTATGGTATTATGCATTTATCACAAGCACCATGGCAACTGTAGACTGGAAAGCTGTCCAAAAGTATCTTTGAAGGTGAGTGACATCAGCTTCAGTGCTAAAGGAGGGGTGGAGAAGTGCACTAAGTATGAATGACCACAAAAGCAGGTGTCAACAAAGACTCACACACTGTCACACATTTTTACAGTTGTCAGGACCAGGATTAAAACTCCTACCTACCTACCTAGTTTGTTACATTATGGTATTACACAGTTATCACAAGCACCATGGCAGTGATATGTTAGAGAGCTGTCCAACGGTATCTTTGAAGGTGAGTGACATCAGCTGCAGTGCTAAAGGAAGGGTGAGGGAAGTGCAGTAAGTATGAATGACCACAAAAGCTGGTGTCAACAAAGACTCACACACTCGCACACATTTTCACAGTTGCCAGAACCAGAATTAGAACTCTTACCTAACTAGTTTGATACACTATGGCATTATGCAGTTATCGCAAAGGCCACAGCAGTTGCATGTTGGAGAGCTGCAAAAGGTATCTTTGAAAGTGAGTGACATCAGCTGCAGTGCTAAAGGAAGGGTGAGAGAAGTGCAGTATGTGTGAAAGACCACAAAATCAGGTGTCAACAAAGATGCACACACTCTCACACACACACATTTTCACAGTTGCCAGGACTAGGATTAGAACTTCTACCTAACTAATTTGCTATACTATGGTACTACGCAGTTATCACAAGTGCCATGGAGCTCATAGGACCGAGACTTGGTCAAAGGGTTATTTCAAGGTGACTGCAGCAGGAGTGCTAACATGAGCAGTGGGAAGTGTGGTGTGTGTGAATGGGCCTTAAATCATTCCTCTGGAAACACACACACATACTCAGTCACACACAACTTTACATTTGACAGGACTGAGTATACAAATGCTACATGAATACTTGTTTTGACTATTGTGTTACACAGTTATCACAAGCACCACAGACACTATAGGGCTGAGGGCTACCAAAAGGTATGTCTACAGTGATTGACATGAGAACATCATGTGATATCAGCCAATTGGAAGTATAGTGGGTGGGACAGGCCTTATAATGAAATTTTATCTGTCAGGGTCTGCCTCTCTCTCTTCCCCTGATCTTTGTGTGTGTATGTTTGACATATTATAGTGTATTGGTCTTGGATATGTGTGAGTATTTCTATCCAATGCATGCGTGAAGCATGAATGGTGTACAATTTAGTGTGTGTGCACAGACATCTGCAAATGACAGATATGTATAGTCCACTGTGTTGTCAGACATGGGCTTCATTTCTCTAAGTGTAGGATCATGCCCAGTATGACCTTCTGTATTGAGTATGTGAATCCATTCCAGGTAGGGTTGTACTCCAGTCCAGGGTTTGGTGGTTTCAACAGGATATCTGTAGACAGGTTGAAAAAATTGAGTCACAATGGGCGATGTAATTATTGCTGTCTGTGCTGGTTGTGTTACATGGTTGGTGTTAGCAGAGATATTCAGACATATGTACTGTTTTACATTGTGATGTATTATGTCATCGACTACTGACAGATATAAATTATTTGCTCACAGTTATTTACTGGGAAATACAAGATGAATGAAGCTGAGTCCAGTATTGTGGTCTGCAGCCTACACATTCTTGCACACTCTTGCCATTCTGGAGGGGTAGCTACAGACACTTGCTGATGAGTGCGTGTAAATGGTTCAGCACCTTGGCAGTATGATGGCTGAGGATCCCCTTGTACATATATCAGCTTAACAGAATGGCCATATCCTGCTCTGGCCATACCTGTCAGCTGTACAGATTCACCCAGATTACCCAGAGGCAGGGCTCATATATCTGGTCATTTCCCCTTCACATTGTGGTTTATGAGCAGGTTTGTAGCCACCCATTACTGGGTTTGCAGGCAGGGGTAGTATGGGCACACATCAGAGTTTCAGACTTCACACACTCCATGATGTCCATGCATCTACACCCCCCCAATCTGTTATTCTATCCTCGTCCTAACATTATGTGAATGATATCTGGGAAGTATTCCTATAGCTGGCCCTTCATCCTAGCCATATTTATGGTTTGGCCCCCAGTTTATGCAATAGGACATGGGGGCCATGCTACTGAGATTTGTCAATATGGCCTTGCATTTATGTTCTGTTGTCTGTACTGTATTAGTTTGTTATTTGGGACCCCATGATATACCGTACATTGGCACTACGGGTGAGCCACAGGCCATTGACAGAGGACTGTAGGCCATTTGTTAGTGACGCAGGCCATCTGTAGCATGCCAGTGCATTCTGTTACTCCTACATTCCAGGCTGCAAGCCAAGGGATTATCCTGGGGCAACAGGGTAAGTGTGCAAGGTGTTAATGGCAATAGTTCCTGTACATATTGACCCATTGGTCCAGACACATGCAGGGTGCTCCTTACAGCTAAGGACACACCTGCATAGGACACCTCTTCACCATACTGCATTCTATGGGTATTCTCATACAGAAGTGGGGTCATACTATACTCATTCCCAACAGCAAGGATATGGCCTGTAATAAACCTGTGGCTGATGGTGGGGTGAGCTGAGAGCATGTGTGATATGGAAACTACTTGCAACTGACTCGCAGATATACCTGGAGCATTCCCCTTATACTGCCTTGTGCAGCAACACAGGCAGTCTTTCATTACTTCATAACTGTGACGTTTGTGGTCTGCCAGTGATTGTCCAGACTGCATCAGTATTCCATACTACACAGGCAACTAATGTGCTGCTAACCTGTATGTACAATTGCAAAGTTGTGTGCACTTGACAGTAACATTTTATGCACTCTGTCTAGGGTACTTCCACCTGTGTACTGTGTGTATGTATGGGCCCACGTTTATGGCATGTCCATATTTCAGACATTGACAGATATTGACATCTGGACAGTGGGTATGGATGACTGCTGACATGGGTGTCGCTGAGAAGCATTGTGGTTGGCACTGCAGTTGTCAGAACATGACCCTGTCATCCACAGTACTGCCCATAGGCCACCAAGACACAGCCCTCCATGCCTACATGCTGACCCCTTCCACACAATATTGAACACATGACAACCTAACACATGGACCCCTGCATACTGTACACATGCAAAAATCTATCCTGTAGATTGGGCCAACTTGGGAAATCTGTGCTCTACTGCTATTACCCCTCACACTTACATGTTACTGCATTTCTACATGGGATTTTGAGGAGGGACACACCTGACAACTTTAAACATTTGCTATGACTGTACTGGTATTTCAGGTACTCTGTTGGCTTCCATTTTATTTTGTATTCTGGCCTATCATACAGACTGGAGGCATATCAGTAGTATACAGATCTTAGGTTTTTTTTTACCTACATTTCAGTTTCAGACTTCTTACCCTTCAGAACTGACATACAACTGCCAGACCTGTTGTAGTCTGTCTGTGTAGGTCTCAAGGGGTGCTGTTAACCATTGCCATCAATTGGGGGCCTTAGGCCAGCCTTTCTTTATGGGCATCTACACTTGTCCTGCTGGCTGAGGCTAGTAGTGGGTATGTGAGCTGCACTGACAAACATGTGTGTGTCCTATGGGCACACATTTGGGCCACCACATGTACTGCAGTGGTATTTGTCACCTTGTCTAGTACTGCCTAGTATATTGACAGCAGTATTTGTTATGGATTTCATGCTGCCCATATAGGTATATATTATCTGCTGCCATCCCATTCAGCCACCTGATTCCCTTGCATGCTCACATCCATACCATAGATACAACTATCAGTACATACTGCTCCATTCAGCAATTGATAGGAAGACTGACATACCTTGTGGCTGTACCAGTATTGAGGATGGTGCTGGAGTGCTGACTATGTTGGATGCACATAGTACAGTCCCTATACATGGTAAAGCACAGGTAGTGTCTTGTTTGGCATCCCTTTTACTGTATGTGTGAGTCAGAGAGAGGTGTCAATCCCTGGATCCCTACCATGTCAGTATAGATGCTATGTGTTGTCTCTTTCCTAAAGACTGGGCATACAAGGCACACTTCCTTCTGCCTACATGGGCAGGCTCAGGTAGTTGCTCCTCTGAGTCACTCAGTGCCTGTGCTGGCCTTGGCAATGGTGGGGGGGGGATGTGTGGCCTTGCCCCATGCTGTTCTGCTGCAGCTGTTTCTGCAGGATCATATTGTGTAGCATGGCACATACTATGAACATTTGTGTACATGTAGCTGGAGAGTACTGCAAGACTCCACCGGATATGTCCAGGAAGCAGAACCATGACTTGAGCATCCCAAACACATGCTCTGTTATGATTCTGGTTTGTGAGTATGCCTCATTATGAAGTTTTTGTTCGGGTGTGTGTACATTTCTGAGGGGTGTCATCAGCCATGGATCCAGTGTGTAACCAGCATCCCCACTAGGTGGCCATATGGGATGTTCCCACTGGCAAATGACTGGTACAGCTGTGTCATATGCCAAATTATAGCTTCCAGGGCTGCCAGCGCACACATTCAAGATAACACCCTGGGCATTGCACTTGACCTGGCAGTTGATGGAGGGGAAGCCCTTGCAGTTTATGGTGCTTTGATGTGTATGTGGGTGCAGTATATAGCACCCACTACCTCAGGGTATTCTGCTATTTGGTGGAAGAAATGCATATTGCTGGTCAATGCCTCACGGTGTTGAGGAAATATATGTGCTCACCAGCATGTGCTGACATGGCATCCAGGACCTGGTGGATTATGCTGGATGCTAATGCCTGTGAGATACCCATGATATCCCCAGTTGGCTTTTGGAAGGTACCTGTGGCTAGTATTCTTAAGCCTACAAATACCTTGGTATCGAATGGAATGGGTTCCCCTCTGTTGGTTCTGCTTGTGAGGTGTGACCGACATAGCTCAACAATTTGCTGTAGAATGTCCCTGTCCACTCAAAAGCGTTCCACAATCTCCAACTCATGTAGCCCCAGGTAGGTTACCCTGGGTCTGTAACACTCTTTTCCTTCTCCTCACTGTGGGTTGGTCACCAGCATTCACATACTCACCACCCTCAGTCTCTTGTACATATTGATGTATGAGAGCAGCAGCAGCCCCCAACATTTTGTTAGTTTTGTCAGTTAAAATTTCCCCTTCTGTGTACACCTGTACAGTTTGTGGGAAAAAATAGACTGGAGGGTGTTTGCATAGTGTATAGTAGTGTGGTAGGCTGTTCCCTGTGTAACTGACTGATTCTGATACATTTCACCTGCCAGCTATGCTAGTTCTCCTTGTTTGTCTTCCTACTGCTGTTTTCCCTTCCCATTGCCTTCCCATTTAAGCTCTGAGGCTCACTGTGCATACCCAGTGCTCCGATGTGAACAGAGTTGCTATTTCCTGCTAATTTTTTTTTGTTTGTTTAAAACCCGGTACGCAGCACGCACACCTGTTTTGGCAATGTAAACACTGCTAGGCAGCCTCAGACACACACCCTTCCTTAGCTGTGCTTAGCTAAGGGCAAGCACAGGCAAAAGAGCTCCAATAAGCTTACAGCATGCATGACACTGCCCCTTATGAGGTCATCTACCTCTTACACCTATACCATGGTGTTGCTGCACCTACACAGTTGGGTGTAAGCTAACACTGAGAGGAAATCTGTGATTCAGTATCAATCCTCTCATTTGCATAAACCAGAATGCTAATTCAAAGTTACTACTCCCTGGTATTGTTGTCTTATGCATGCCATTGACTATCATGGCAAAATGCTGATTTGTGTTTAAAAGCTTATTTCCAACTTTTTTTCTTATTTTCGGGCTGATCCCATTTGCGCACCACTGCCTTATGCCTAAATGGCTGAAATAGGTAAAAAAAAATAAAAATTATTTTTTATAATTTTGCAACTATTTATCATGCCAGTGGCCATATATGTCGCCATTGGCATGCCTACTGCATTGAATACATGCAGTTGTCATGCCTCCATTTTGTAATTTGCAGAAATGTATTCGGTTAGTAAACAAATACATTTCTACAGGTTACACTATTCCTGCACAGACATCTGCCTGCTTCCTGGATCGCTAATTCACCTCATTTGCATATTTTGTACCTACAAATGGTGTAATTAGCATATAGCAGTGGTGTCCATGCAAGAATAGTGTAGGATCGCGCATGCACATCCCAAGAGCTTGTTCCTGGATCGCTCGTCGGCCATACTGTGTGCAGCAGCTCTTTCACTATTCCTGTACACCATGCAGATCTTGCTGAATCCAAGGGGGTCATCTTTCTTAGAATTCACAAATTGTCATCCGGTGTCAAAGAAAGGTCTATATATATTATGGATCAGTGCTTCACAGTGTTATGTGAGCAGATATTACCCACCCTTCTAGTGGAAGCTAAGTATAAGGCCAAATGACAGCCTCTAACTCTGAAAGTGTATGATCCTCTGTATTAGGTACCTATGTAAAAAAATACTGTATACCAAGTCCCATCTAAGATGTCAGTAGATGTTTTTTAGATAATGACAATAGGACTGTGAACTACAAAATATACCTAAGACTGCTTTTATATCCTTACAAGTTTTAGTGTACCTCTCCACTGAATTTGACACCAGTAATTTGGCTGCTTCAATCCACAGAGTTTGACCACGGATTTCTGCAACTGAAAATTTTTTTTCAATAAAATGCATAAGTTATTTGTTTATATAGATAAATTATTCAGCCATACTGCATGGCATACCTTGAGCAGAGTTTGTATGCCTATAGTGGAAAATAAGTATAATGTAAAATAGTCTGGCACTGAAAGTACTTATGAACTCTTGGATTTGATACGTCTCTACAAAAGTTACTGTTAAGACATGTTAATAATATTAACAATTATAAAATTGTACTGAAGGCTGTTACTCTATCCTATGGGAAATCAAAGCGGATAAGTGCTGAATTTATGCACATCCATATCGCCTCCTCTGTCTAGAGCAAAATTACTTTGTATTGTATGTTTTGATAGTTTGCTTTTTGAAACAATAAGTAAAAAAAGGAGGAAAAGAAAAAAGAAAAATGCAATATGTCCATAAGTTTTCAAAAAATATAACATATACATTTGCAAATGCCCATGCCTTTGTCAATCCAGTTAGAGAATGAGTTGTAAGAGGAAATCTCTGCCCAGGATATAGCAAGCTCTGCACGGTGTGCAAGAATAGTGCAAGAGCTGCTGCAGACAATATGGCATACGTGTGATCCAGGAATGAGCTTCCGGGATGTGCACAAGCACTCCTGCACTATTCCTGCATGGACACAGCCCCTGTATGCTAATTACCTCATTTGCTGTTGAAAACCATGCAAATAAGGTGAATTAGTGATCCAGGAAACAGCCAGGCATCCGTGCAGGAATAGTGTAGACTGCAGAATGTATTCAGCCAGAAGCTGAATACATTTCTGCAAACTACAAAATGGAGACATGACAGATCGTAAAAAAGCATGTATTATAAGGGTTAGGCATGCCAAAGCCAAAATATATAGCCATAGGCATGAAAACTAGTTTCAAAATTATAAAAAAATAACTTTTTTTGGCCGATTTCAGCCGTTTAAGTGTAGGACAGTAGTGCGTAAACGGGATCGAGCCGAAAATAAAAAAGCTGGAAATAAGCTTTTAAATCAAAATCATCATTTTGCCATAATATTTAATAGCATGCCTAACACAGCAAGACCATGGAATAGTGATTGCTAAGTGGGAAGGCTGAGTGTCGGTTTTGTAACCAAGCACTAGCAGTCAATTCTATGCAAATGAGGGGAATGATACTGAATCACTAATTTCCCCTCAGTGCTAGCTTGCACCCATCTGTGTAGGTGCAGTACGACCACGGTGTAAGGCTAAGAGCTAGATGACTTCATAAAGGGGTGTGTCATGCATGCTGTAAGCTTATTGGAGCTCTGTTGCCCATGTTTGCCCTTAGCTAAGCACAGTTAAGGAAGGGTGTGTGTATGAAGCTGCCTAGCAGTATTTACATTTCCGAAATGGGTGCGTGCACCACACACCGGCTTTTAAACAAAAGAATAAATAAATAAACCAGGAAATAGCAGCTTCATTCACATCTGAGTATTGGGTTTGGATGGTGCACCTTGAGGCTTAAACAGGAAGGCAATGGGAAGGGAAAACAGCAGTAGGAAGGTAATCAAGGAGAACTAGCATAGCTGGCAAGTGAAATGTATCAGAATCAGCCAATTACACAGGCAGCAGCCCAGCCAGCACACTAATATAAACTATGCAAACACCTTTCACTCTGGTTTTTCCCATAAACTTTATACCACCGGTGTACACAAATGGGGAATTTTTACCTAACAATAGCAACAAAATGATAGGGGCTGCTTTTGCTCTCATAAATCAATACGTGGAAGAGGATGGGGGTGGTAAGGATGTGAATGCTGATGACCAACCAACAGTGAGGAGAAGGAGAAGATGTACAGACCCTAGGGTAACCTACCAGGGGCTATATGAGCTGGAGATAGTGGAGTGCTATAGGGTGGACAGGGAATTCCTACAGCAAAATGTTGAGCTGTGCCAGCCATGCCTCACACATAAAACCAACAAAGGGGAACCCATCCCAGTGGATACCAAGGTATGTGTAGGCTTAAGAATACTAGCCACAGGTACCTTCCAAAGGCCAAATGGGGATATCATGGGGATCTCACAGGCATCAGCATCCAGGGTACTCCACCAGTTCCTGGATGCCATGTCAGTACATGCCAGTGAGCACATATATTTCCACAACACCCGTGAGGCATTGAGCAGCAATATAAATCTCTTCCCCCAAATAGCAGAATACACTGAGGTAGTGGGTGGTATAGACTGCATGCACATACACGTCAAAGCACCACCTGGTGAGCGGGGTATGATCTACATAAACCGCAAGGGCGTCCCCTCCATCAACTGCCATTTTGGGTGTGATGCTTAGGGCATTATAATGAATGTGTATGCTGGCAGCCCTTGAAGCTATCTAGACTCCCACATGCACTCACTCGAAGCACTCATTAAAATGGAGAACATCAACATCTGTGCAGTGACAGAGAATATTTCAAGGCACCAGAGAGCACCCCTGCATTGCCAGGCTATAGTTCATACCACACCTTTCGGCCACCTAACCTGGACCGAAACACTAAAGGCAGAGGCGTGTCCAAATTCATTAAGGATATCCACACCTCCAAGCTAGTTGCTCAGCATAATGCATCCGGGATTATCCAAGTGCAACTTACTCTGGGCAAGAGCGCAATCCAAATTGTAGCTTGCTACAGATCCCCCACCATGCCTCTGGATTCCCACTTCTCATTTCTTGATACACTGGAAAATATTAGGGTACAACCTAACACCCTAATAATGGACAATTTCAACTACCCCACCATTAAGTGGGAAAACTACTCATGTACCAACTTTTGTGCTCAACATTTTCTGGAATTCATAAATTCCAACACCTTGGATCAACTTATCCACACTCCCACCAGGGGCAAGAATATCCTAGATCTGATCATTACCAACAGAGGCAACTGGTGTTCCACACTAGAGGTCAGTTCCTCGTTGGTCAGATCCGACCACAAGCTAATCAACCTAGACATCCACATCCTGCCCCCATCCCCATTAGGGAAACCACTGTAAAAAATTTCTCCAAAGCCAACTTCACACTTCTTAAGACAGAAGTGGCAAACTTTACGACATCCATGTTGACGGACAATAGAGGTACGACTGCTAAATCCTATACAAATGCACTTTATAAGTACGTACACAAGTGCATGGATTGTGCAATCCCTAACAGAACAAATATGCTATTCTCCAAAAAAGGAAGCCATTCTGGTTGTCCCCTGCCATAAACAAACTCTACAACAGAAGAAAGAAACTGTTGCAAAAAAGAGTAAAACCCCATGATTGGAGGAACTCCCTGGTTAGCCTCTGTAAGAAGCTGAGATCCCTCATTAAATCCTCCAAAGCTAGTTACGAAAACAAAATCGCCACTTATTCTAAAGGCAACCACAAAGAATTCTATAGCTATGTCAAGAATCTCGAGGGCAACACTCATATCTGCTCTGAGTTACAACACAATGGCACTAAATCTACAGAACCAACTGATATTTCCAACATCCTGGCAGATAGGATCAGTGCTAACTTTACCCCTCTCTCACCCCCTAAAGGGCACATCTCTATTCTGGAATAATGCAAAGTTCCTGTAATCATGGTTGAACAGGTAAAAAACAAACTCTCCAAAGCCAAGAACACAGCATCCATGGGACCAGACAACATCCCCGGCTGCGTTCTATATGAACTAGAGAAAAATCTTGCACCCCCACCTAAGTACCATGTTCAATCATAGCCTCACCTCAGGCTTTGTGCCCACTGAATGGTGCACAGCAATGGTTATCCCACTCCTCAAAGGGGGAGCCACCACAGAACCCGGCAACTACCGCCCCATTAGCCTGACGAGTCTGGTCTGCAAGGCTATGGAACGTACCATCATGGAACTTATAAACAATGACCTTGGTAATCTCCAAACTCTGGACCCTACCCAGTTCAGGTTTGTAAAAGGCAGATCATGTCTCCTAAACCTGATAGACTTCTTTGAAGCAGTCCCCAAAGCCATAGATGAGGGTAAGGTGGTACACACAGCCTATCTAGATCTTGCTAAGGCTTTCAACACCATCCCCCACTCTGGATTATAGATAAACTCACTAAACTAGGTATAAATCCCTGTGTCACAAGATGGGTTGCCAACTGGCTCAATGACAGAACCCACACTGTGAAAGTAGCAGACTCTAAATCCAACTTCAGACCAGTGACAGGTGGAGTACCACAGGGTCCAGTCCTGGGTCCTCTCCTGTTTGATATCTACTTCTCTGAAGTACAGGCTAACACAGAAGGTTTTTGGCTAACAAAGTTTGCAGATGACTGAAAACTAGGAGCCATAATCAAAACTCCTAACGATGTAGACATCCTACAAAAGGGCCTCACTGAGACAGATGCCTGGTGTCAAAGCCATGGCCACAAGCTCAATGCCAAAAAGTGCATTGTCATCCCTTTTGGCAAAAACTCTGTACCCATGAACTACCACATAGGCGGTAGTCTACTTAACACTGAAAGCATGATAAGAGACCTTGGGACACAGGTGGACAGTAGTCTCTCCTTTAATAATCACATCACCATAGTAGTCAAGAAAATCCTTGGCACACGTGGCACACCTCATCACAAAAGGTTTCTCATCCAGGAAAAAAGAGGTCATTGTTCCCCTCTACTCATCACTCATTAGACTCTTTATAGAGTAACAGCACCCCTTTTGGTATGTATCTCACAAGACATCTACAACAAGTGGAAAGGACACAGAAATACCTCACAAAGATGATTACCAGCCATAAACAGATGCCCTACTCAGACTGTCTCAAAAAACTCCAGCTTTACTCCGTCACATATCACCTACGCAGAGGCAATCTCTGCCTAACATACAAAGCTATGTCAAACCCAGAGCTGTTGGACATGCTCCACCTAAACAAATCCCAATCCCCCAAGCTACATGCTCTAGGGACCTAAACCATGTCACCACAATAAACATAACATGCTAGAGGGCTAGATTCCTATTGCAGAGACTTCTCATACTATGGAACAAACTACCTATCTATATCAAACAAAGCTCCTCATTAGCACTCTTCTAGAAAAATCTTGATGGTTGGATGGGAGATAGGAAATTCACCCAGGGGATTACTTCTATGTCTCTGCTCAACAGGGGCAGAGGAAAATAATTTTCTTGGGTGGCGAAAGCCAGGGTACCATTTGGCTAGGCTTATATAGGCCCTAGGGCCAATAGCTTAGTACCTACCTATGGACCTATGAACTTATGAACATCTGGCATATGACGCAGCTGTACCAGAGATTTGCCAGTAGGGACATCCCATATGGCCACCTAGTGGGGGATGCTGGTTACGCACTGGAGCTGTGGCTGATGACACCCATCTGAAATGCACAAACACCCAAACAAGAGCTCCATAATGAGGCAGATGCACAAACAAGAATCGTAATAGAGCGTGTGATGCTCAAGTCATGGTTCCGGTGCCTGTACATATCCGGTGGAGCTTTTCAGTACTCTCCATCTACATGCACCCAAATTTTCATTGTATGTGCCATACTACACAATATGATCATGGGGAAACAACTGCAGCAGGAACAGCATGGGGCAGGGCCATACAGCCACCCACCATTGCCAAGGCCAGCACAGGCACAGACTGACTCAGAGGAGGAACAACCTGAGCCTGCCCCTGTAGGCACAAGGAGGCATGCCCAGTATGCCCAGGCTTTGGCAAAGAGGCAATGCATAGCACATACGCTGACACAGTAGGAACCCAGGGAATGACTGCATCACTACCAAATTCCCTACAGTCCTCTGCCAAAGGCATGTGTCTCACCCATACTGCCAATGTATGTTATCTCATAGAGTCCAAAATAACAACATAATACAGTCCACAGAATTCAAATTCAAGGCCATGTTGACAAATCCTAGTAGCATGTTCACCATGTCCTACTGCATGAACTGTGGACCAACCCCTAAATACTGCTGGTATGAAGTGATATTTATAGGGATACTTACCGTATATTGCTTGCATAATGTTAGGAAGAGGATAGAATAATGGAGAGGGGAGTAGTAGAATGGACGCCATGGAGTGTGTGAAGTCTCAAACTCTGATGTGTGCCCATACTATCCCTGACTGCAACCCCAGGAATGGGTGGCCACAAACTGCTCATAAACCACAATGTGAAGGGAAATGGCCAGATATATGGGCCCTGCATCTGGGTAACATGTGTGAATCTGTACAGCTGAGAGGTATGGCCACAGCAGGATATGGCCATTCTGTCACATCGATAGAAGTAAAAGCATGGGATCTTCAACCACCACAGTACCAAGGTGCTGGACCATTTACACAAACCCATCAACAAGTGTCTGCAGCTCCCCCTTCAGAATAGCATGAGTGTGCAAGAATATGTAGGCTGCAGTCCATAATACTGGACACAGCTTCATACAGCTTGTATTCCCCAGGAAATTACTGTGAGCACATAAGTATACTGTCAGTAGTTGATGACGTAATACATCACAGTGTAAAACAGTGCATATGTCTGAATATCTCTGCTAACACCAAAACCATGTAGCACAAGCAGCGCAGACATAATTAGTTACAGTATCCCACTATCCTTTGCCCATTGTGACTCCATATTGTCAACCTATCTATAGATATCCTGCAGAAACAGGTTGCTAGCTGTAGGTGTAGAACACAAATGCCTGCACTGGAGTACAACCTACCTGGAATGGATTCACACATTCAATACAGAAGGTCATACTCAGCATGCTCCCACTCTTAGAGAAATGAAGCCCATGTCTCATACACAAACACACTTGGCTAGGCAACAACCACTATATTGGCAGTTCCCTGCATATTGCCCACAGATAGTAACCACAATGTGATTGCAGGGGACTACATACCTGTTGACCACAACACTGCCACTGACATCAAAATGTACTGTGATGTGTAACATCTCCTGACTGAGTGTGTGTTATCCAGCAAGTAAAAGGACATGGCACCTTGTTCCATTCCTACAATAGGCAAATGAATGTTTACAGTGGTCCTTTGCTATGTTCCCCACTGGACGCCTGCAACAACTGTAGAGTCTGCAAATGTAACCCACAAAAGGAATACCATGCCTTATACACATGCCCTGTATGGACAGATGCCACTAACTCCACTGAATACCTGTATCATGCTGTCAATGTAGGTGTAAGCACAACCTCAGTTCCATAGCCAGTTCTCACCACATGAGGTCAGGAATGCCACATCAGATGATAACAATGTGTCCACACAACATGCCCTAGAGACCCTAAGTACACTTCCACACATCACAGAACATGCATGTGGGCAATGTGTCCACACAACATGCCCTAGAGACCCTAAGTACATTTCCACACATCACAGAACATGCATGTGGGACAAGTGCACAACCCAGACACTGTCCATGTTATGGAATATAGATCACATATATGGCAAGCATTGCACAGCACTGGCCACCCACAATAGTGACCCAGATGAGTGGATGGTGACTACAATACCCACCGTGTGGGCTAATCCAGGAACTATACCCCTGAGCCACACTGGAGACCATTGTCATTTGGCCTGATGCCAAGGTATTCCCTTTGCCTAGCATCCTTGTACAGCCTTCTGGCACAGTCAACTACTACACACCTGTGAAGCAATGAACCCATGCATGTCAGTACTGGCAAGTGAGTGTGTGTGTGTGTGTGTGTGTGTGTGTGTGTGTGTGTGTGTGTGTGTGTGTGTGTGTGTGTGTGTGTGTGTGTGTGTGTGGGTGTGTGTGTGGGTGTGTGTGTGTGTGTGTGTGTGTGTGTGTGTGTGTGTGTGTGTGTGTGTGCGCGCGCGCATGTAGATTAATGATTTTGAAGCCGTTCACACTCCTTACACCTCCCATTGCCCTACTGTAGCATGCCTGCCGATGTCAGTCACCTTGAAATAACCCCTTGGCCACATGTCAGCCTGGTCAACTCTTGTGATGTGTGTGATAACTGCATACTACTGTAGTGTAGTAAACTAGTTAGGCAGAAGTTCTAATCCTGACTCTACCAACTGTGATGATGTGTGTGATTCCCTGAGAGAGTGTGGTTGTGTCTTCCTTAACACCTGCTTTTGTGGACAGTCACATGGACTACATTTCCCTTATCCCACCTTTATCACTGTTGCTGATGGCACTCTCCTTCAAAGATATCTTTAGACAGCTCTACAGCATGTAAGCTTTATGGTGCATGCAATAACTGCATAACAATGTAATAGCAATGCTTACTCAGGTAGGGGTTTGAAGCTCAGTACTGGTAAGGGTGTGTGTGGGTTATCAGTGTCCTGTTGGGGTGATTGTGTAATGATGAGGTCCACTGCTGTATGGGGTTTGCCACATCATTATATTGAGGAGCTACATGTCTCATTGTCAACATTACAATGCCAACATTTTCCAGACATTGTAGAGATTGTTTTTGACAATCCTCAGCCATAAATGTGTACAACCATGTGCAATTACCATGTGACAGTATGGATTAGTGCACAATATAGGCAACCATCTTAATGCCCAGATACCACTCTCCACCCATGGATCATACAAAAACATGCTTGGCACTTACTCTCCTACTCCCTTCCTTTCTTACTTTGTCTCTGTCTGTCTCTTTCACTCCCTCTCTGGTGGATGTGGAAAAGTACACCTGCTTCACTTAGGCAGTAGCTTGAGTTTTGAAAGTGATGCTCATGATCAGCTGATGGCCTGTCCATGAATTGCAGTCCCCCACTAGATAATTTGATGTAACAGCTGTGGTATCATTCCTATAGCCAAGTGCATGGAAACACACTCATATAACTAAGCACTTTATGTGGGTGTTGGGACTTTCCTGCACTATGAGCAGGACTTCATGTGGGTGTTTGACAAACAGCATCACAGAGGGTAGTTGGATATACTTCTTACAACATACACTGTGGAGACAGGCCAACAAACAGGAGGGGGATGTTCCAGACATGAGGACAGAATGTAGGTATTGCTCTTCTACATTTGAAGTAATGTTGGTTTAACAGGGTTTGTGTGAATATGGCTGTTCTACATGATTTAATAGCTGTCATGACAGTGTTATGTGGTTGAGGAAACTCACCTGTAGGGCTATCTGCAGACTGGCCAGTGTTTGGAGTCTTACATGTGTTATGTTACTCACACATTTCCTATTTTTAGAAATGCAGTAGCATACTCTGAGGATTGCAGTCAGTACATGGTGACAGCCATGTGAGTTACTGACTTCATATTCCTCAGAAGACATATGTCACAACAAACCCTGTTACACCAGTAAATTTATGAGGTTATCACAGCAACATGTCAATATTGACCCTGTGTTTGTGCCTCCAGCCACAACTCTGTCAACCTTTGTACATATGTCATGCAGTAAGAGGTGCATATGTTCAGTACATCATTATTTACTGACATCATACCTGATTACAAGTCAGTGAGATATCAGACAGCTAGACATGTTATGTATAGTAGGCCTTATATTTGAGGACAAAACCTAGACATTCTGTTGCAGTGTGTACAGTAGTGAGTTCTGTGTACTTATGATGATTGTTGAAAGAGTGTGTGTTGTGAATATGTACCTTGGCCTGTGTACAGACTGTGGTAGATGTCATTGTTCTTGGTCCTGTTCTTTCTGATGTTGCATGCTGCTCCAGTGTATGGTACCCTATCGGCATACATGTTTGTAGGTCCAGACCAACACATATCCCATACCACAGTCAGGCATTGGAATACACTGTGTATTGGCCCAATATATGTAGAGTTAGTGTGTGAGTGCCACATATGAGGATGGTGTTGATCACACAGTCCATATACTGTAATACTAAGTACGCTTACCATATGTGACTGTGGCTGTGTTCAGATTGGTTGTGGGTATGCTCTTTTACACAGGTGTCTGTTACTCAGTGTTGTTACATGGCTCTAGTGCCTGCTATATTTGCAGGTACATGTGTATTCCCCCATAAGAAATGTAGGCCAGTGTTTGGCAGTCTGCCTGTAGTTTGCACAGTGCTTTGTGACATGCGTGGCAGCTCAGTGTATTTACCCAGTATGATGTTATGTGCAGATATTTGTCAGATGTACTGTTGCCGGGCCACCATAACTGTTGTGTATTTCTGACAAAGCAGTGAAATGCTGTATGGCTGGGTGTCACTAACTAGTGGGTAGTATGTGGGCTTGTGACCTCTGCTCCTCCAGTTATTATGTGTCAGGACAGGCAGAAGTGTGTGAATGCATAAACAGTGTGAGTTTATCTATACAAGTATTTTTATGATATCCCCATTTACATGGCTGTAAACATCCACTTTGTCAGGGTTGTTCCACACGTCTTGCACTAAGGGGTTCTGTGTATACCTCTGGACTGACCGGAGTGTGTTAGACTGTCCACATTTATTGGTCATATCTCTGCTGTATTCCACAGGATCATTACTGTGATTTGTGTGGTACTGCATTATGATGATCGTATGATGCCTGTCAGTAACTGATGGCATACATGTCAGTATCAGATGTGACTTCCCACACAACATTTCTGTTAAGACAACAAATTGTGAAACACTCTGATGATTCTGATTAGGTCTCCAGGTTTGGAGATGAAAGCGCTAAATCTGTCTTGTCATGTATAATAAAAGGATATAGCTGATTTCTGAAGTTTCTGGTTGTGGTGAAAATTAAATGGAAGACAGCCTTTATTGACCCATATTACCAAGTTACAGTAGCAGTCTACATGTATACCTGCAATACTTACATGACATCAACTTGCACTAAGAGGTTGTGACTATTGGTGCTGAAGTATGACTCCACTGCATGTTATGGACATATGTTATACACACACATATATATATATATATATATATATATATATATATATATATATATATATATATATATATATACACACACACACACACACACACACACATATATATATATATATATATATATATATATATTATATATATATATATACACATACACACACACACACACACACACACACACACACACACACACACACACACACACATATATATATATATATATATATATATATATATATATATATATATATATATATATACACACACACACATAGATCTATATACTACCATATATATAACGCAATATACAGATGTATATAAATATATATATATATATATATATATATATATATATATATATATATATATTTATAAATATATATGTACATGTATACATATATCTACATATCTATATGTATATCCATATCCTTAGGTGTACACATGAGTGTTGTATTTACCTTCCCAGATGTATCCCACCATATTTATCTGATATGTATTTATATAGATATAACAACATACTGATTCAACAATATGTCCACTGGCAAGTACTACACAATTGTAGAAGGCAAAACAGTTGTGCACTACTATTCCGTATGTGTACTGTAAGGTTCTGGGTTCAAGACCTGCCAGGGATGTTTATTTTGTTGCTAGGCAGAACAAGGACTGTTATACAGAGTGGTTAAGGAAAATTTGAGCAGCTTTAAGTGGGTTTGCATGGGTTTGCACGATGGTAAGTGCTGCTAACATATGGTTAAATGAATAAGAGGTTAAATCGTTTCAGCTTCGCTTACCAGTTTGCAAATCTGCTTAGGATTTATATTGCAGCAATGCTGAAACCTGCTAAGCATGGCTCAGCCCTGGTAACCATTGATGACATTCCAGCCTGATAAAATTGGTAGGATAATGACACCTTTAATAAGTGTATTTAATTCCATGTACATAATATTTGTCTAAGTGCTGTCATTACAGCAGCAAGAGGTGTGACGCTACTGTCTGGGACACCTGAGTATATATGGCTTGTACAACACTCTTTTCCATTTGAATGTGCTTCATACATGGGTAGTATCCCTGGTTATATGCAGTCACACAGGCATGTCATTACATTACTACTGCTGACAGTGCTTTCCCAAGTAAGAGTAGATTGCAGGTTGTAGTACTGGAACCAAACACCCCTGCATGCAAAGATGGACTCTGAGTCCTGACTATCATGTTCTTGGTGTGTGAACTGTGTGTCATTAAGTATTTGCTACTGGATATTGATCTGACATGTGAATATTAACTGTAGACTACTGTGTGTATAGGACATTTCATTGAGGGCTGCTGTCATTTAGTAATGGCATACCTATCAGTGTCAGACATCTATCTGTCAACATATTCATCCTAATGCATAACCAGCTGGCTAGCTGATGTCTGTCTGTCCTCTGTACGGATGTGCAGATGTCAGGTATCCATCTTGGCTGCTTACAGGCAATCTATGTGTGAGTGACACTGACATGTCTGTGCAGCTGTATTTTTGAATGCCACAGCTATGAATCCCCACCCTGTACACACCACATGCCATGGATACCTCAACTACACTACCACAGTCAACAGAACATGCTTGGTTACAAGTCTCCAAGACAGACACTGACCATGTTATGCAATACATGTTGCATATATGTCAATTGGTGTACCTCACTGGCTCTCTGCAACAGGCAACCAGATGACTGGATGTTGCATTTATCTCTCACCCTGAGGATCACTCCCGTGGCATCAGTTGATAGATGGCCTGCTGGCAAATGGCAGGTGGCATGATACCACTGTACCCACATCCCCTACTCTTCCCATCTCTCCATGGACAATATCCTGGTACACACCTAGAAACATCTGCACCTATGGACACCAGTACTGACAAATGTGTCAGTGTGCATTACTGAGAATAGCAGTGTCTGTGTGTTTGTAAACCTGTAGTTGATAAAACTCTGAGGGCCTTCACACCCACTACACCTCCCCATTGCCATAGTTAGATATGGCTGCTGCTGTAATGGACATTACATGTACCTTGTTACACTCTTCACCCTATGGGCTACCTGGAGCTTGCAGTACCAGCACAACACTGTTGTACAAATGGGTAGGTAGGCATGGGTTACCCTCTGAGTCCTCACAAGTGTGTATATGTATGCAATTGTGTATATTTGTAGGATACAGCATTCTGAAGCCACATTCTCCTAATGCAATACACCTTGCAATACAGTATAAGGGATAGTGATGTTGCTGACCACAGGAGAGCCATGACAAAGCATCAGCATACTATCCCTGTGGCATGTGCAATAGATATGTATCCCTGTAGTAACACTCTTGAGATAGACAAGGAGTTGTATTGCAGTCCTGGTCAATGTGTGATGGTGAGTATGTCAGAGTATTATCATGGGTTTCAGTGAGTACAATATCCAATGTGGGGTGTGGGTGCTGGTTATACTGTCTTTACACCATGGTAACCCCAGTACATGTCCCAAGGTCCACTGTATGGGGACCACTGTCACCATCAACCATACAGGTAACTGATTATACTATCCAGCCCAATGATAAATGTGCTGTGTGCAACTTACCTGTAAAAGAATGGACACACTGAAAAGGTAGTTAGCACTGATAAACCCAGGTCACTTGGATGTGTGTATGACTGTTATGTGTTTCTCATTGTGTATATGACAGTATGTCACACTATGTATTGTTCATAAACAACCAGTGCATCCCCCATTACCATACTGTACAAGGCCTGGTGATGTTCTTCACTTAACAAGTAATCTGGGACATACCTCATCCTAAAAGCTGTGTGATGCGTGCAATAATGCCACACACATTAGTAGCTATAAGTACTTAGGTAGGTGTTCTAGTCTCAGTGTTGCCAAGTAAGAGAGAGAGAGAGAGAGAGAGTGTGTGTGTGTGTGTGTGTGTGTGTGTGTGTGTGTGTGTGTGTGTGTGTGTGTGTGTGTGTGTGTGTATGTGTGTGTGTGTGTGTGTAAGTGCGTGCATGTGTATATACTCAACTGCAATGTTGACTTGCATTTCTGAGTTTTATTGTAGTGTACTGTACAGATTGTTTCCAGCTTCCACAAAGGTGCTGTCCACTTTAATATTGCTACACTTACACTACCTAAACTGTTCACTTTCTCTAAATATGAATTCCCAGGAGAGAGTTTTAAAAGGGTAGTCTCTGTAAATGATCAATATAATCTGCATGTTTGGAGTGCATGGTTTCAGCAGATGTACTCATTTCTGTGTTTGAAATCATAAAGCCGAGCATATAAAAACACACAATGACAGAAGCTGTCATCATTCGGATAATAAAGTTTGTTACTTACATCTCGTTATCTGATACAATTTCACAAATGTGTTTCTAATGCACACTTTTCATCTATGGAAACCACAGTGCTTTGAAATGTGAGCTTTCTGAATAAGACATAGCATTAAAATAAAGCAATACTAATACTTCTGGAGAAAAATAAAAGGGGGAAGGACATGCAGTCTGAGGATTAATGGAACAACTGGTGAGTAGAGAAAAAAAGCAAACACATGGTGGTGGGTAGAGAATACCTCAGGCTTGAGCCCTGTACCTTGGATGCAGGTGGCAAGGGCCTGAATTCCCTACCCACCACCATTTGTAAAATGATTTGCAGATTTATACCTCATATTTGTTCTGTTTCTCATAAAATCTGTCTGTATGTTTGTTTTCCCTTGCACAGTCAGTAGTGTAGTGTTGCACTTGTAGCATTGTTTCCTGATAGCTACAAGTTCTTTGGTTTGATTCTTGGCAGGGGTGCTTTCTGTGTGGAGTTTGCATGTCCTTCTATCTCATATTTGTTTTGTTCCTCATAAAATCTGCGGTTTCTGTATGTTTGCTTTTCCTTGTGCAGTGGTGCACTGGCAGTATTGTTCCTGACAGCTACAGATACTCTGGTTTGATTCTTGGCTTGGGTGCCTTCTGTGTTTCTCCCTGGGCTTCTGTTGAAATATGGCTTTTGTTCCAAGCCAGACTTTCCTGGTTAACAAATGTTAAATAAAAAATAAATAAAAATAACAGGCATTTGAATTTCAGACTTCATATTCTTCAGAAAGTACATGGTAACACAAAAGCTTTTATTCTAGCAATTTTCAAAGTTTATAACATGGATATTTGAAATTTGTCCCTGTTTTGGGACTGTATTTTTGTGCTAAGGTTGAGAGCTATGTTGAGAAATAAATTTGCTGAATATGTTTGGGGGCTGTATTCCCCCATTATTAGCTTTGTTCAGGTGTTTTGTGCTAAGAGGTTGACAGTTATGGTGAGAACTGAATTCACTTAATGGTAGCCATTTAAGTTTCAGTCTTCGTCTCTTTCACAAAACAGCTGATTTGGCATCGTGTTATGTTGCTCTGACTGTTTTGCACAAGGTTCTGGCTTTAAGACTTGGCAGTGAAATGTATGGTTGTAACACAGCATTTTATTCTAGCAACTTTCCAACATTATACAAGCAATGTTTAAAATGTGTCCCTGGCTTTTGGACTTTTGCCCCCCCCCCAGTACATTTTGGCTTTTTCCAGATTTGTTGTGCTGCAAAGTTCAGAGATACAGCTGAGTGTTGAGTAGATTTTACAAAGAGCTGAGAGCTGCAGGGGAATAAACGTTTAGTGCTGCTTATGCTAAGTCAACTCGCATTGTTAATAGCACAGCAGGTAATATACATGCTCTTGATGCAGAAGGCTGTGGGTTCTACTCCCACAGTAGGTAGATGTATTGCTGATACTGTACTGTGTTATAAAGGGGGGGTGGATGCTGCAGTCCTTTTTGGTGAAGATACTTATGAACCTGTTATCAGTTTGCCATCCATTCCCTATTGCAATATTACTAACTTATCATTTTTTTAATGCAACACAGGCAATTTATTCCTCAAGGGCAACACACACTTTATTTGTAGATGAAACAATGGCATATAAAGTTGTTTGCTAGCAGCAAAGTTACAGATTTCTTTAATGTGGAATTATTTAGATGACTTTTACTTCTTCAGAGATTGTGCATATTTACTGATACTGGTGGACTGTAGAAGATTGAGTAAACGTTTATGATTAAAATGTTCTGAATTGGGCAGTTTTGTCATTATTGTTGCATGCATTTTGTTTCATTGTTTACTGGAAAAATGTTAAAAACAATAAATATAAAATGCCCTCTAACAACTGTCCTGTATTGTACAAGGAATATAATTTAATACAATCAGGAAGGTGTGTCAAAGAGCACGTGTATGTTTCATGTTCAAGGGGCCTATGATTTGAAAACAGCCCAAAGTTAATCTTAATCTGCCACTGGCAAAATGCATTTTCTTTGAATGTGGGTTTCAATACTATTTCAGTGAATGTGAGATTCAAGGGCAGAAAAGTTTCAATGCTAAGTCTATTTTCATTGTGAGACTGCATTGCTTTGTTTAGCAGATATCTATTAGTGTTTGTGCTGTAAAATGCAAAATAAAACTTTCAAATGAAACCCAAATTATCGCAGAAGTAAAGTATTATGCACATTACAATGTTTATGGTAAATGGGGTGAAATAACCAAGGAATGGGACATTGGGATGGTTGTAGGAGGGAGGCTCCATTCAACCATGATTTTGTGAGGGGGGAAGGCCAGCAAACTCAAAGACAGCCCCGGCTGAACTATACCTCTCAACTGTCCAGATTTTTGCAGAATGAATAGATTTTTGCTTTTTATTTTTGGTTTGTTCCTCATAACATTTGTGGTTTTCTGGCAAATCATTTAGGAATGAAGTGACTAAATAATGGCAGACATTGAGTTTCAGACATCATAACCTTCAGAAAAATGCATGCTAAAGCAGGACCTGTTATTCTCTCAACTGTCTTAAGTTTATACAAGAACAATTTTTAGTAGTGTTTGTATGTTCCTCAATATATTTGGCCTTGTCCAGATTTCCTGCATTAAGAGGTTGAGAGGTACATGCAAATAAATCACTTTATAGAATTAGGAATATTCAAACCTCTCAACTGTCCCCAATTTTAGCTCAAAATGTTGCTCTCCCCCTAATAATCCCTCCGCAAAATGGCAATTTTGGAAGAAAATGTGGAGGGTTTACAATTATAAATAACTAATGATCAGAGTTATAGATTACTTTTATTTCAGAAATGCATGTAGATGCACTTATTTTGTCAGCTGCTCAAGTTAACAGTACTAATATTAAAAAGGTGTCCCTTCTTTGACAGGTTCCCAGCTGTATTGTGTGGCAATTGTATATTTTCACATCACATTGTTGGTCCGTTTTTCATAAAATTGTGGTTTTCTGGCAAATTAGTGACAAATCATTAAAGACTGAATTTAGAAAATAATGGCAGATATTTGAGTTTCAGATTTCATACCCTTCAGAAAATTCATACTAATGCAAGACCTACTACTATTCTATTATCTTTCTAAGTTTATAACAGCAATATTTAAAAATTGTTCTTATCTTTTGGCCTGTGTCCCACTTCTATGTATGGCTTTGTCCAGATTTCTTGCTCTGAGGTTGAGAGGTATGAGTGTCAGAGCCATCACTGTCAGCCAGAGACATTTCAAATTTTGAAATACTTGTTGCACCCCACTCCCCATTGTAGTGGCCCTGGATGTGTCCAAGCAAGGCAAGGAGCAGTAAGTGTGCAGAGTATTCCCCCATACAAGGTAGACCACAAGTACAACCGTGGCTTTTCATCTCTCCTTGATATTGCAGAATGTTCTGATTTTCTGTCATATTTTTATACTGTTGATTTATGTTTCTTATTATTCAGAAAATGCATGCTGTTGCAGTGCCCTGTTGCTCTGTGTTTAAGTAGCAATGCTTTAATGACCATCAGGTAAGCTTGTCGGAGATTGTGAGATGCAAGTAAGCTTTAATAAGCATACTGTTAAAGAATTAGCAACACTGAAAGCCTTTTTGTTGTTGCCATGCAGAGAATATTTACATAACTAGATAACGTATAAGCCTTGGTTATTGAAATGCATATGACAGTATTTGTAACAAAGGACAGGATTACAGTTTTTTCAGAAGCTCATTAGATTTGTTGGAGACTTGCAGTCATCTTTGCAGGCTTTACCCATAAACTAAACATGATGCTAATCTATCATGTGTGGTCCATAACTTGTGCAGTAATCCTTTAAGCAATTTATCTTGATCTTGTTTCTTGTTTGCTGTTCATTTTTTACTTTGATCATGTCTTCCCCATGAAATAAGTAGATAGTTGTTGTCAGGCAGCAGGTCTTTTTTGGATAACGGGATAAGAAACATTTTTACAAGTGGGGGTATCACAGAGATTGCTACTTTCAGCATGTTACTTGGTAATTTTATAAAGCTGAATATTAATCATAATTAGAACTGCTTTTGACTGGCATTCCAGTAATGTATTTAAAAAGTAATTTATTTTTCATGCCTCACAACCTTTGTGTTTCCATCTAGATATTAAGTAAGTTGTCATGTAGCCAATGCAAAGAAATATTTTTTTTCTTCTACACTTCATTTTGTCTTGATTGGACTCTCGTAATGACGGTTTGGCACCCAGGGCAGCGTATTTAATTAAAGTTTCAGTTGTTGTGGTTTTGAGCATAGCTCCACCCCTTTCTAGTTGGCCACACTCCTTCCCATTGGCCTCACCCATTCAGCTGTCTCCTGTAGACCCCCTTTAATTTGAAGTCACCAGCTGCCACTGATACTCTCCCTTGATGATGTCATATATCCCCTAGATCCGGGTCCCTCTTGGGACCAGCCAGGGCCACAGGCACATGGCCTGCTATCTTGTAGTGTGGACAGCACCCCCCCCCCTGCAGTGCTGGTGCTGGTACTGCCACTATGAGCATGGCTCTGACTTGTTGCACGTCCATGTCAACCTCTACCTGTTGGTGTTGCTGGCCTACATTCACGTGGCCATTGCACTTCTCCCACCATATGGTCAAGCACAGACATTCCACGGTCGAGGATTTCCACCATCTTACCCAACCATCTATCCAGGACCTTTGCAAAATAACAGTGGGCACCTGCAAGATCACGGATGTTGTCAATAACAGCAGAATGAGTAAACCTCTGGAACCTCAGACCCTGTCTGGTATGACATCCCATACGTGCCTCCACCTCCATGATGGCCTGAAACCTGCGTCTGTTGACACCAGCTGTGGCACTTCTGCCAGGGGCATGATGACCAGCAGCCCTCCTACAAGCACCACTGTACATCTGCCTGTGTGGTACCTCACTGGGCATCTGGCTATGGCTGTTGTGTCCAGACACACTTGCCATAGTCACTACACTGTCCTGTACCATGCCACCACCCGCCAACTGTACCTCATCTATGGACACTGGTGATGTGATATGTATAGGCAATGTGACTGTGTGTGGGGATGGGGTGGATAACAGTGGGATGTCAAACGATGGTACAGCTTCAGCCCCTGACAACCTTACCTGTGCCTCACCAAACCTATCATCATTGTCAGAGTCTATATGGACACTAGCATCAGTTTGCCTGCAGGAGGGACCCTGACCCACCTCACCACCTGTAGGGGGAAAACAAGAAATGCACTTTAAGACCTGTACATCATTGCTTAACTGTACACACACACACACACACACACACACACACACACACACACACACACACACACACACACACACACACACACACACACACACACACACACACACACACACACACACACACACACACACACACAAACATACAGGGGAGGTTGCAGAAAGATATTACACACAGACCTCTCATTGCCCATCTGTCAACATGCATGACATATGGCACTTAACAGCATGCACTGCAGCTATACTCAATCCCTGTTACCAACATTATACTTCTCTGTGATGCATGTGTTGTGTTAGTAGGTGATGTCCCTTCCCCTGGAACACACTGCACCCATGTACATAGTATTTCTGTGCACTTGTTCAGCACCCTGGCATGTACCGGGCACCATACCTCAGAGGTGTACATGCCATTCCTGAATGTGTATATGTGTGTCAGTTATGTTTGCTCTGCTGCTCACAACCCCCATGTGTTTGTCTGACACATACCCGGGATGATATGTGGACAGATGTCAATAGTGAATGCCCGATGTCTGATTTGCAGATCTCATCATCAGTGGAGCATGTATGACCAATAAAATACAATTACACTGCCAACTTTCAAACCTTACTGTGGCTATGAGGAGTGTACACACTCTTATTGAAATGGCACCCTCTTCCCTGATATGCCATGGGGCCACAATACTGCATATGTTAAAATTACATGAACCTGATATGTGACATATGACCTGTGCAATATCAAAGAAACATGTTAGTTATGCAGATGCTGATTGAGATGCATACTATATGTGGGTGCATACGTGTGTACACCCTTAACATGATGGTTTGTTGCACCAGCTGTGGAGTGTACTACAGCAGTCACTATTCCTGGAAGGGGTATACTAGCATGGCCCATGTGCACTTGTCAGTATTTGGTCACTCTGCCCTACAAATGTCCCCCAACTCTGCAAGATTGCAAGGTCAACTCATGTGCACAGCCCTTGGAGGTCACACAGTGCCTTCACTATTGTATGGAGTCAGGGTTATGTCTGCCACAATTCCTGACCTTGACTGTGTGCAGATACAGCCATTCTTAGTGAGCATTGGATGTCTGCTTCAGTTCACTGTTGTGTTTCAGGTTGACACCCCTCCCCATCCTCAGCCTTTTTGCAGATGCTTGACAACTATGGGCTACACGAGTGTCATTTTGCAGTATCCCAAATTCAGACCACCATGTGTACCAGCCTAGTCCCTCCTAATGAACAGCAAATATACAGGTGTACACTGGCACCAACAAGGTATATATGGGTATGGTGGGCCCGAGGTGGAGTGAGGTGTTACTTGTGCAGCACATGTATCTTAAATGATACTGTCTGTAGGTTTCGAACTTGGCCTTGGTACACCTTTACACATTGCAACACATGACTTTGGGGGGCTTTTGAGGTTATGCACATGCTACCTGTAGAGAGCCCTGGTTGATGTTTCCTGTGGAACAACTGTCCCATCTGATTACCCTAACCCATAGGCCACACGTATGCAGAGTCCAGGCAAATGTCAACACAGGCACTGCACAGCCAGTACTTGCTAGACATTCCTGCAACACCCTCAGTGTTGCAGCATGTTTCTAGGCAGCCTCCATGACCAGTTTGCAACGTGTCATCATCTGTCTTGGATGGCCATCTGTTTATTTTCTACATTAATGTTGTCTCATACTTCCTCATCACATATATGACTGTCTTGCACTGTTTGCCATGGTATATGCAATGGTGAGGTAAGGCTACATGTCCCACTCTTGTGTGCTAACTTTTGGGTATGGGATCCATTCCTTGGTTTGTAAGATGTGTGCAAGCCATGGCTGCCTCTGCTGCAGGTGAGTGGGCAAACGTAATGGACATATGTCTTGGACAGCAGACCATTTCTTGGTGTGGCATAGAAGACCTGTACTTTCTGGAAGGCACATACTCATGAAGAGTGAATACTGTCTGTACCTCAAAAAATGCTTCCACAATATGTTATTCGTAGTGTGTGCACACATATGCTTCCAGTGCTTGTTAAGGTATGTATTCCCCATATTTGCTGTCCTAACATAGGATTCCATATTACACATTTATTGCTCAAGTTAGGACCACATTACAGGTTGTAAGGGTCATGGAATGTGGTATTGTGATATGCCATTATGTAGGTCTGTAACAGTTGCCATTGTAATAGTAGTATATACACTGTTGTAACACTGTATAAGGGTGATGTTTCATAGGTTCATAGGTTCATAGATTAGTACTAAGCTAACTGCCCTTGCAAGCCATTTTAAGCCTAGCCAATTATCCCTTGTGAGACTCAAACCCTGCACCTTGTGTTTTTAAGGCAAACACCTTAACCATTAGGCCACCCTCCCAACCCATAAATTGTCAACAGAGATACTGCACAGCCAGTACTTGCTAGACATTCCTGCAACACTCTCAGTGTGACAAATGATGACACATGTTGCAAACTGGTCATGGAGGCTGCCTAGAAACATGCTGCACATTTCAGATATGTTCCTACTGTCGGTCATTTGTCCCACCATTATGCTCATCTCTGTGCACACATCTTGCAATGACAGGTTGTTAGTTATATTGCAGGACTCTTACAAACCCTTCAGATATGCCACCATGGTGACTACTGTGATGCAGTGCAGTTAACAGCAACAATAAGTGAGCATGTATAGCATGCATTATGGGTAGGTGTGGTAAATGTGTGCATGGCAAATACCATGGCCATAACATGGACGATGTATTGGCAAACCTGAACAAACAACACCATACTTTCCAGCTACAGGCTGCTGCCACAGAGATATACCAGAGGAACCTACATAGTTGTGTGAGAGATGTGATGTCAGTAGCCTCATGTGAGGTATTGGTACATGGTGGGAGCAGCATTTCAGTACGTCAACAGTACAAACCCACAATACTACAGATTATGAACATCATTTCATTGCTACAATGCAGCAACAGACTATATATATTGTATCTTCACATATGCATGATTAAACTCTACAGATGCAAATGAATAAGTGACAGTGGTCTACTGATGTGCCCTGGGCCTTACCTGCATGCTCCTTGTCCATTGTCTGGGTAGCACCCACCTCCACAATGCTATCTGCTGGGTCTTGTCTTTGCTGGCAGGTAGGTGCCCTGAGGCTGGTGAGGAGCTCCCTCAGCATGTGATGGGGGGGCTGGATGGCATAAACCCCCTCTTGTGGCTAGTTGGTCTCTCCTAACTGCTACAGCACACTGACTGCCATGGTGGATGAAGTCAGTGCACCGATGTTGGACCTGTTCATAACTGCAGTTATGCAGGCCAACATTGTTTACCCTGTGGACTAGTTCATTCCACAGGGTGGTCCTCTACTGCAGATTATGGGCTGTACAGCCAAAGAGGGTATGGTAGTGCTGCAGCAGGTTATTGAATATGTCTTTATTTTCCTGGGAGGAATAAACTGGCAAATGGTCTCATGACATAGTGCCTGAAAGATATAAAGAGGAAAAAAGGTCTGAGGACCTCATACTGCAAGGATGTAATAGTTGTTAATTAACATCTCCGTCTCCCCCACCATATCTGCAACAATAATCTGAACACACAACTCAACAGATATGTTTACAGCAAACCTACTATTGGGACATATATCGTATTGTACGACAAATAGTGCAATGTGTTTCTAGTCATTGGTGGCCTGTTGCTAACAATGTCACCTGCATGCCATTGTAAGGGCCACTATGGTTCCATATATGCATGTGTTCTGTTTGCTATGTGACTGCTCCAAATCTGGTGTTTTGTGTTAATGGGGATATCTATGCATGCTGTTAGATGTAATCCTGACTTGTGTGGACTATTACTACCCATATATGTTCTATATCTGTGACACAATAGCATGTTTGGGTAGCCTGTTCCCAGCAAAACCACCTCTCCCACCTCATCTGGCCATGTTACCAGGCCACAGCACATCTGAGACCCAACCTGGGACCTCATCATATGCTGGTCCTGCACTACCTTTGGTAGGAACCACCTCAGAGGCTGGTGTCCCCCCGGGAGAACACGCAGACAGGATGCTGCCACCTGAAGTCAGGGCCAGGGTCTGGTGTATAGGGAGCTCCACAGAGACTTGGGGATGTGCTACACCACCTTAATGTTCCTGATACACAATTACAGGGTCCTCTTGCTCACTCCCAGCTCAGGCACCTTCAGGGCCATGAAGGTGCAGTTATGACTGCCAATGAGTGTGGACCTTGGTCTCATTGTTTCCATTTGGGGGCTCATGGGCTTCCACTTTCCAAACACCACTCCCCATCCAAGGTGTTTACCCACAACATGTGTCATATACTGCCCCTGTATGCTGTCTTGTCTGTCTTCCAACCCACCCTACCTCCCCAAATATGCCTACTATCCTTCCTCAACATAACAATCTCACCTTCACAAACAAGGGTTCCCAACATGGATTTCACACCAGACATTGCTGTCCATTTCGCACCCGCTTACTACTGTATATATATATATATATATATATATATATATATATATATATATATATATATATATATGTGTGTGTGTGTGTGTGTGTGTGTGTGTGTGTATAGATATGTGTGATGTTTTCACACATATATGGAGCACTGTCATTTAACAGTAGGGGAAATGCATTTATATATATATATATATATATATATATATATATATATATATATATATGTGTGTGTGTGTGTGTGTGAGTGTGTGTGTGTGTGTGTGTGTGTGTGTGTGTGTGTGTGTGTGTGTGTGTGTGTGTGTGTGTGTGTGTGTGTGTGTGCATATGTGTGTGTGTGTGTGTGTGTGTGTGTGTGTGTGTGTGTGTGTGTGTGTGTGTGTGTGTGTGTGTGTGTGTGTGTGTGTGTGTGTGTGTGTGTGTGTGTGTGTGTGTGTGTGTGTGTGTGTGTGTGTGTGTATGTGTGTGTGTGTGTGTGTGTGTACACACACACATATATATATATATATATATATCTATATATATATATATATATATATATATATATATATATATATATATATATAGAGAGAGAGAGAGTATATTCAAACATTTGGTTGACACTCTCTAACTCTCCTTCCTCCACAGCTGCAATGTTCTGTCTTGCTACAAAACAGATGGGTGTCACATGTGGACACAGCCTAACATTAGGGGGGTATTTATAGGGACATATTGCAGGTAAGCCTATTACAAACCTATGACATTTGCGTATGATACATTTCATGTTAACATGACTGTCCTGCAGGTGGTGGGGTCTGAAACTCATGTGTCTACCTTAACTTAATTACTTCCACCACCAGCTATTTGCCACACTAATATACATGTCTTGAGGTACAAAACACACACTATGATGGCTTACATCTTGTCATTCAGGCTGATCTGCACAGTTGACAGGTATGGCCCACTGCCTACAGGGCCAGATGCTATGTCCATAGCAGTTGTTCAGCAGGACATCGTTACAACAACAGTCTTGATGGCACATATAAATCTTTCCACATCACCTATCCCATTTTTACAGACCAAGTACTACATTCAATTATATGCATATATTTTTCATATACCTATTGTAGTATTGTCCTCTCTTCTAGGTACACTTTTATGTGTCCCTTGTTTTATATACTTTTGTTCTGGCTTGGTTTGTAGTTTTAATGTCCCTCTCTCTCTCTCTCTACTATGGGGATTGAGCTGCTTTGAATAATTTGTAGCATGGATTTTGTAGATGATGCTCATGATCAGGTGATGGCCTTTGCACCGATTAGTGTTCACCACTTGTTAAGTGCATGCAGCCAGCTGTGTAGTACTTCCAATTACCACTGTCATGGCATCCCACTACTATAAATTACTACATCATGTGGGCATTGTCCCTTTACCTTTCCTGTATGGAAGACATCCTTCCTGTGTGTGGGCAGAAGTGTTCCAGACAGCAGGTAGCAATATCTCTTACAACAGGACTTGCAGACACAGGCCAACTACATATTTCTATAAGATTCCGGACCTAAGGTCAGTGTGGGTATTGTTATATGTATTGAATACCGCTAGCTTTACAGGGTTTGTGTGTATGTACTAGTTTTGCATGGAATACAGTCTGTCTGCATAGCTCACACCTGTGGGCCTATCCATATGATGGCCGAAGGATTGGCTGTTATGTTTTGTCTGCTCACCACACTGGACTTGACTCTTACATATCAGTGGCATTCTCTCTGTTGAGTGCTATCAGTACATGGCTATATCCATTTGTGTTTCTGACTTCATATTCCTGAGTAAGGGTATGTTACAACCAATCCTGTAACACCAGCAACTTTCACAGTGTATTACAGCAATATTTCAAATAGGGCCCTGTGTTCCAGCCTCTGTCCTCCACCTATATACTAGGCTTTGTCCATATGTCATACAGTAAGAGGTTGTTAAGTAGTGGCCTATCATTATTTAGTGCTGGCATTCCTTCTATCATTCCAGTGATGTTGTGGACTCCCACACAAATTGTGGTGTAGGGCCCATATATATGAGGGCTACAGCTGGACAAAACATGTGTGCCCTTGTACAGTCCAGAGATCTGTGTATGTAACACTGTTATATGCTCTTGTAAGTCATTCTATGAAGGAGATCTATGCACTATTTTTAACCTAGGCTGTTACAACACGTGAGGGATATCAGTAGTAAGACACATGAAGGTATATGCCTGTACATTTTCATACATTTCACCATGGGAACAGTGGTGGGCTAGTGCTTACTGTCTTACAGACAGTTCTGTTTGTCAGTGTGATAGAGATGTTTTAAATTAAGCATTGTTATGCAACAGATCCATTTTCATTGTGACAACTTTATTGTTTTCTCCCTAGGGGTTGAGTTCAGAGTGTAATTGGAGGCTGCTGAACTACATCTGTAATTAATTAGTGTTGACTGATTCTTATCTTCCAGGCAAGTATTTTTTTTTTTTTTTACAGTTGTACTACTTGATGGCCTTGGCCTGGACAGCAACATATGTTATGCTTTCAGATTACTGTATCAGATGTTTTGTTCGAGAGTTGCATTACTCAGCTATTATGTATTTCATACACCAAACTGCTATATGAAATGGCATATACAACTGAAATAGTACACAAATAAAAATTTCTATGCATGCAAACTTGCATGTGGTGTCATATCCTTTGACTTGTCTGTGGGTATGTGTTTACTGAAATAATTGTCTTTTGTATAAAAGAATCAAACACTGGTCATTTTAAAAGTTGGCAACTATAGGAATACTGGCTGTTCGATATGCTGTGCACCCTCTAAATATATTTATCTTCTTATATATATCTGTAAGTAGTAATATATGTGTATGTGTATGTATATGTATATATATTTATATATATGTGTGTGTGTATATATATATATATATATATATATATATATATATATATATATATATATATACACACACACACAGAGAGAAAGAGAGAGAGAGAGAGAGATAGATATGAATATATGTGTGTGTATCATTGGAATGTTTACTGCTTCCACATTGTACATTCTCTGTGGTACACAGACTGTTCTGCATGATATGTTATTGATATCATCCTGACATCGTGCAGCTGAGATGGATTACTGTTAACTTGTTGTGGCTATGTTGTGTAGGGTCCTGGGTATGAGACTTGCAAGTGTTGGTTATTGTTTTGCAAGGCAGATATGTGCAGCTGTGGAGGAGGGGATGATGTCAATAATTTACAAGAGATACTTATTTTGGGCCCCTTCACCCCAATTACCAGTGCCTTTGGTCATATAATTATTTTTTGCGTATATATATATATATATATATATATATATATATATATATATATATATATGTAGACGTACACATATATCTATAGAAGTATATATATATATATATATATATATATATATGTATATATATATATATATATATATATATATATATAGGTCCCCTTCAGTAGATCAAACGTTCATAAAGGGTCCCCTTCAGTAGATCAAACGTTCATAATCTCATAGGTTCATAGGTTCATAGGTAGGTACTAGGCTATCGGCCCTAGGGCCCATACAAGCCTAGCCAAAAAATGTACCCTGGCTTTTGCCACCCAAGAAAATTATTTTCCTGTGCCTCTGTCGAGCAGAGCCACAGAAGTGATCCCCGGGGTGAATTTCCCATTTCCCATCCAATCATCAAGATTTTTCTTGAAGAGTGCTAATGAGGAGCTCTGTTTGACATAGATAGGTAGTCTGTTGCAGAGGATGGGAAGTCTCTGGGACAGGAATCTATCCCTCCAGCATGTTCTGTTTATTGTGGTGACAAGGTTAAGGTCCCTAGAGTGTGTAGCTCGGAGGGATTGGGATTTCTTTAAATGGAGCATGTCCAACAGCTCTGGGTTTGACATAGCTTTGTATGTTAGGCAGAGATCGCCCCTGAGTAGGTGATATGCGATGGAGTAAAGCTGTAGTTTTTTGAGACGGTCTGCATAGGACATCTGTTTGAGGCCAGTAATCCTCTTTGTGAGGTAGTTCTGTGGTCTTTCCAGTTGTTGTAGATTTCTTGTGAGGTACATACCAAAAGGGGCGTTGTACTCTATAATGGGTCTAATGAGTGATGAGTAGATGGGAACAATGACCTCTTTTTTTCTAGATGAGAATCCTTTTGTGATGAGATGAGCCACGTAGAAGGATTTCCTGACCACTGTGGCGATGTGATTATCAAAGGAGAGACTACTGTCCACCTGTGTCCCAAGGTCTCATCACATTTTCGGCATTAAGTAGACTACCAGCTATGTGGTAGTTCATGGGTACAGAGTTTTTACCAAAGGGGATGACAATACACTTTTTGGCATTGAGCTTCAGGCTATGGCTTTGACACCATGTATCTGTCTCAGTGAGGCCCTTTTGTAGTTTGTCCACATCGTTAGGAGTTTCTATTATGGCTCCTAGTTTGCAGTCATCTGCAAACTTTGTTAGCCAAAGACCTTCTGTTTTGGCCTGCACTTCAGAGAAGTAGATACCAAACAGGAGAGGACCCAGGATTGAACCCTGTGGTACTCCACTTGTCACTGGTCTGATGTTGAATTTGGAATCTGCTACTTTCACAGTGTGGGTTCTGTCCATGAGCCAGTTGGCAACCCATCTTGTGACATAGGGATTTATACCTAGTTTAGTGAGCTTATCTATAATTCCAGATTGGGGGATGGTGTCGAAAGCCTTGGCGAGATCTAGATAAGCTGTGTGAACCATTTTACCCTCATCTATGGCTTTGGTGACTGCTTCAAAGAAGTCAATCAGGTTTAGGAGACATGATCTGCCTTTTACAAATCCAAACTGAGTAGGGTCCAGAGTTTGGAGATTACCAATGTCTTTGTTTATGAGTTCCACGATGATACGTTCCATGGCCTTGCAGACCAGGCTCGTCAGGCTAATGGGGCAGTAGTTCCCGGGGTCCGTCGTGGCTCCCCCTTTGTGGAGTGGGATAACTGTCATGGTGCGCCATTCAGTCGGTACAAAGCCTGAGGTGAAGCTATGATTGAACATGGTACTTAGGTAGGGTGCCAGTTCATTCTGTAGTTCCTGTAGAACGCAGCCTGGGATATTGTCAGGTCCCATGGATGCTGTGTTCTTGGCTTTGGAGAGCGTGTTTTTTACCTGTGCAGCCATGATTATAGGAACTTTGCATTCTTCCATTATAGAGATGGGCCCTCTAGGGGGTGAGAGGGGGGTAAAGTTAGCACTGAACCTATCTGCTAGGATGTTGGCAATATCAGTTGGTTCTGTATATTTAGTGCCATTATGCTGTAACTCAGAGCAGATCTGAGTGTTCCCATTTAGATTCTTGACATAGCTATAGAATGCTTTGTTGTTGTCTTTAGAGTCAGTGGCAATTTTGTTTTCGTAACTAGCTTTGGAGGATTTTATGAGGGATCTCAGCTTCTTACTGAGGTTGACCAGGAGTTCCTCCAGTCATGGGATTTTACTCTTTTTGCAACAGTTTCTTTCTTCTGTTGTAGAGTTTGTTTATGGCAGAGGACCACCAGATTGGCTTCCTTTTTTTGGAGGATAACATCTTGGTTCTATTAGGGATAGCATGATCCATGCACTCGTGTAAGTGCTTATAAAGTGCATTTGTGTAGGATTCGGCAGTCATACCTCTATTGTCCGTCTGCATGGGTGTCATGATATTTGCCACTTCTGTCTTAAAAAGTGTGAAGTTGGCTTTTGAGAAGTTTTTTATGATGGTTTCCCCTAATTGGGGCTGGGGGTAGGATGTGGATGTCTAGGCTTATTAGCTTGTGGTCGGATCTGACCAACGAGGATTTGACCTCTGGTGTGGAACACTGGTTTCCCATGTTGGTAATGACCAGGTCTAGGATATTGCTGCCCCTGGTGGGGGTGTGAATAAGTTGATCCAAGGTGTTGGAATTTATGAATTCTAGAAAACGTTGAGCAAAAGAGTTGGTACATGAGTAGTTTTCCCAGTTAATGGTGGGTAGTTGAAATCGCCCATTATTAGGGTGTTGGGTTGTACCCTAATACTTTCCAGTGTATCAAGAAATGAGGAGTGTGAATCCTGGGGCATGGTGGGGAGTCTGTAGCAAGCTACAATTTGGATTGTGGTCTTGCCCAAAGTTAGTTGCACTTGGATAATCTCGGATGCATTATGCTGTGCAACTAGCCTGGAGGTGTGGATATCCTTAATGAATATGGACATGCCTCCACCTTTAGTGCTTCTTTCTGGGTTAGGTGGCCAAAAGGTGTGGTATGAATTAAAACCTGGTAATGCAGAGGTGCTCTCTGGAGCTTTGAACCAGGTCTCTGTCACTGCACAGATGTCAATGTTCTCCATTTTAAGGAGTGCCTCGAGTGAGTGCATGTTGAGGTTTAGACTTCTAGCACTGAGTAGCATTACCCTAAGATTTTGCTTGCTTGTACCTGTTACGGTGGTGAATTTGTCATTTGAACCTTGCCTAAAAAAGGCACTATAGGGGTGGCAAGAGCCTTAGCCAGTATCCAGAATCCTAAGGGTGACAGGTGCAGGCCATCTCTGGCAAAGCATCGTGGACTGTCGATCATGTCGTCCCAGGCAGACAAATACTGGATCCCCTTAGAATGACACCAGATGCTTAGCCAATTGTTGAAGTCAATAATTTTGTCCTTGTACTGTGGTATCATTCTGAGTGATGGCAGGATGCTACTCAGGGTTAGGGTCATACCTGCCTGGGATACAAGATCGGAGAGCTCCTCCATGTCTCTTTTCATGTAGTCCAGGGAGGTACATCTCAGGTCATTCACACCAACATGGACAATGACAGTGTCATATTTGTACTTATTGTGGAGTGACCTGAGTGCATGCTTTATGTGGTGGATCCTGGCACCTGACAGGCAGCTGACAGTAACTTTCTCCTTGTTTAGTCTAGTGAGTGGAACATCAGTGTGCCGGACTATAGAGTCACCTATGACTAGAGTGTTGGGTATGTTGTTATGCCTTATGGGCTGTGGTTGAGTGGCATACTGAGTGTGTGGGCTATGTGTCATTTGGGTTGTGTTGGGGGGGGTGGAGTTTGCTTGCGTTTATGCTTTGGATGCCCCTGATGCTTGGGCAGGTTTTTATTGAGAGCTACCGCGAATGTAGGTGTGTGCTTTGTGTTTCTATGTTTCTGTTTTGGTGGTGTAGGTTTTGAGGGACTATGTGATGAGTATGGTGTGGTGCAAGTGTTTACCTTCTCCTCTTGACTGTCTAGTCCAGTCTTGGGTGAAGAGAGCTTTGCTTCCAGTTTGGCTATATAAGTGCATCTCTCACAGGTTGTAGTGTTAGGTGGTAGGAGGAGAGGGTTGTCTGTGTACATGAGGCAATTGCTGCATTGCCCCAAGATGCCCAGATTCATCAGGTAGACAGGAGAAATCACTGGGAGCTGACCCTTAGACATGCCTGGATAAGTGCTTATTTATTAAGTACTAAAAACTGCTGTCCACTAGACAGGTGAGGAAAGTTGAGTCCTGTAGTAATTTGCAGCTTATGTAGTGCTTACAATGAGTTCTGAACAAGTGCTGAGTTCAAAGAAACAGATTTGAGTGCTGAAACTAGAAAGCTGGCTAGTTATAAGAAGAAAAACTAAGCTAGAAGGCTTCCCTCCAACACAGAAGGGCTTGGGGGCTCAGAAGCCTACAAACAGTCTATACCACTTAACAGGAAAGGCAGGAAACAAGCTTAACTTTTTTTTTCTGTTTCCCAGATGCTCTCTTTGTACACAGTAGGAGTGCCTGAAATCAGAATATGATCTCACTGCACTCAGTTGAGTGAGCAAATGAGATGGGCCCAGAAGGAGTATCCAAACACAAATTTACAAGAGGGGCGGGCAGTTTCAAGGCCATTAAGATTAACACCAAAAATAAAAACAGGGAGGGTGGGTAGGACTAACTGAAGAGCAGAGTCAAAACTTCCAGTTCAGTTAATATTCCTGCAACACAGTTAAATCAATTTAAATACTGTATTATTTGAAAAAAAGTGCAGATAAATGTACTTAAATTCTCTTATACGTCCAGTTGAATACAGCTAGATCTTAGCCAGCCAAAGCTGAGGTTTTTAAGCAGAAAATATTTCAAACTGTACCACTTAAATAGGCAAGGACAGGAAATCAAAGAATGTGGCTACCCCTGCAATTACTAACAAATAATAAAATTCAAGCAAGCGAACCACATATGGCCGAGACGATATGTTTGAACTTGTAAATGTCCGGCCTGACTGAATGGAGATCTCCATACAGAGCAGAAAGGGAAGATTTCCTATTTCCGCAATGTAGTGCGATCTTGGAGTTGGTATATTTAAGTAAGGGGGAAGTGGGAGGTGCAAGGGGGCATAGCCCTCTGCTATAGATTTTTAGTTTTGTGTTTTTGGGTTTTATGTGGTTTTACGTCAGTGTTCGAAATTTTATGAAGTTAGAACATATGGTCTCGGTCCGAGCTAATAAAAGTTCGATCTACTGAAGTAGATCCATATATATATATATATATATATATATATATATATATATATATATATATATACACATACATACATCTACATATATAAATACATTTCCCCTACTGTTGAATACTGTGCTGGATGATATGTTTAAGAAAACATCAGATTTTATTTACATCTGAAATGGCTTAGTGGTAAATCAGTTTGGCTATAATGTGCAGGCTTTTGGGTTTGAGACTTGCAAGGTTTGTTTATTTTGTTGCTGCGCAGAACAGGGGCTGTTGGAGACAGAGTGATTAAAGCACTTTAAAGCAGTTGTAAGTGGGTTTGTGTGGGTTTGCACTGAGGTAAGTGATGCTTACATGAGCTTAGCTTAGCTTATGTTCGCTTACGGCAGCTTAAACCCGCACTAATTTTAAATAAAGAAAAGAGAAAAAGGGGCATAGGAAAGTGGGGAAATTGGGGCAAACAGGGGGATAAACAAAAGGAGAAACAAGTAGGGATGTGCAGGACCTGTACAGAAAAGGACCATAGCTCTGCATTTCTTTGGCAGCAACAGCTGCTTTCAATGTGGGCAAATTAGAATTTGGAGCCTCACACCCTACAGGGAGGTGTGTGGGAAATATGCAATATGGATGACTGGTAGGGCTAGATTTTGTGATGGGTACATGTATCTGGGCAAAATGCAGAGCTATGTATGGGACATGATTTTTTTGTGAGACAGATGCCCTTTTTTATTTTTTAAGGTGAGAGTTGGATGTTAAGGAAGGCTTATTGGTAAGTGTGGTGAGGGATGTTTGGTAGGACAGGTTGCATTTGCAAACAGACAAGACAGACAAGACAGCAGACATGGGCAGTGTATGACACATGGGGGGGTAAGCACCTTGATGGGGAGGGTGGTTGGGAAGCCAAGGCTCATGAGCCCCCTGATGGTAGTAGTGGCACTGATGTCCCCACCTGATGGCAGTCACCACTACTCCTTCACAACCCGGAGGTGGCTCTGCTAGGGCAAGGCTGGACAGGCCACCTGCCCCTCTAGTTGTGACAGCCAGCCCTCCACCTTGCACAGGCGGTCATCCAGCTCCATCTGGTGGACACTGCTCACCATGCCACAGACCTCATCCCAGTTGACAACATCCTCACTACATCCACTTACAGGGAGGAGGTGAACCTGAGGGTGGTGCAGGACCAGCAGATGAGAGAGGTCTGGGTTAGGTCCCAGATGTGCTGGGACCTGGTGCCTCGGCCAGGTGGAGTGGGAGAGGTGGATCTGCTGGGATCTGCCTTCCCATATGTGCTATGGTGTGGAAATTAACAAAGAATATTGGTTAGTCATGCACAACACATTACAACATTAGTCAAAATAGCATGTATGGATATTTCCATTTGCCCAAAACAGTACAATTATAACAGTGCCATAGCAAACAGAACCCGTGGATATATGGAATGGTATTCAGAGCTGCAACAGCATGCCAGTTAGTGGTATGTCAGGAAGGCAATAAATGATTATTCAACAGGGAATATTAGTATGCACACGGTTTAAAAAATGATAAACCAAATGGAACAATGGTCCCAACAGTAAAGGTTTGTTTAGGAACATACCCATGTTGGTTTCAGTGTGATAGTCGGATCAGTTGAGTGGTGGAGGAAGGGAACAGATTCAATTGACAACTGCTATCAAGTATATTTGCCAGTACACTACTATTCACTACTCTACATTCTGACACACTTACACTCTACCTGGGCCATGAGGCTGCTACAGCATACCAACAGCTGTAGATGTCAACAGAGCAATTGTACCCTTATTTTAGTTATACACATCATACATGTTTCTATACCAATTTCTTTACCTGTTGGCCTGTGCAGATGAACTGTGTGCACATTACATTCCTATTTCTACACATATTTCGGAGTCATATATTAGTTGCAGGCCCTGAAGTGTGTGTTGTGCCTTTCACATACATCTACTGTGACATTCTCTGTGTGCAGGTACCTTGGAAACATGGGAAACTATCTGTGACAGCGTGACACTTGAGAGGCTTGTCTGGGCCAGACTGCAGAGTGTGGATGTCTAGCTTGCATATATTTGTAGGACTGGGGCTGACAAACATGGCAATTGTACACCTTTTATAGCTATACACATCATACTAGTATTTCTATTCAGATTTCTTTACTCGTGTACCCTGTACGGAAAATGTATGTTTTGCAGTACATTATTTTTTTTATTCAAATTGCAGTTTACAACTGTAGAACCAGACAGAGATGTTAGTGGTGGTCCCTGATTCGAACTGTGGTGTGTGTGCAGAATTGAACTGGAGGCCTTGTCTTTGTCAGACTGAGCTACTGGGGAGGTGTTGTGTGTTGTTTATGACATTTCTATCTAGTACATATTTTTGTGCACAGTACTTTTATTATGACATGTTGCATTATTTGTTTCCCATTTTCAGTACAAATTATGCATAGACAACAGACATTGGTGTCACTGTTTGTGAAACGTGCACATTAGCTGGATTGCACATTTGACTGTTTTACAACTATATATTGCAATTTAGATTTCTGAGTACACAATGTAGGTTTAAGTCTGCACCTGTTAGCATTATACATTTTCAGTACATTCAAAGCTACATACAGCTGAAATTTAAAGGTTAACACAGGACAATGCTAGCAGACAAACAAGTAAAACACATTCCAATGGAAATATGTACTGTTGCTTTTTTTCAGTTATTTGACATGCCCATTCTAAAGTATGCACACAAGCCGTGCTAAATTAGTTCACCTCAGTTAATGCATTCTGCAGGACATACACATTTCTATTTTTCAGGTACAAGTGAGATGACACAGACCAGTGTTTGGGATCACCTTTATTAGTTTTAACATACATATCTGTGTACAACTCAGAAATCCACAACTACTATTTCTGCATGGTCTGCACAGGGGAATGCTTTTCATTTCTAATTGTTACAGTAGCCTTGACATGGCACTTTCTTGGCAGGTTCACTCAGACATACTCATACATATTCTAATATTCCTCTCCTGCATATTGTACTTTGTTTGCTACTGATATCTGTTTTACACAGCAGCTGAGAATACTCCATTGTAACACTGGCAGCCTGACACAGACATTTATTCCTGACTTTTACATCACAATTATATATATATATATATATATATATATATATATATATATATATATATATATATATACACAGTACTACCATTACTATAATTTTGGTTTCTTACTGCTAATAGTAGGGGGTATTCTGTACTCACCATACTGCCGAGCCGATGCAGCCAGGCCAGTTGCTGGGCATGAGTATCAACATTCTGTGACCTCTCCACAGCAGCTGTATGGGGAGACATCACACATTAATCACACCTGCACAGTCACAAGTTGAACTTTTTCCATATTTAGTTAGAGATACATAAGACTGCATACTTACAGACAGGTGGGATATCCTGCACTCGGGCTTCTTGGATCCACTGGTCCAAGAGTGCACCCCTCCTCTGCTTCCAGTCATTATGGTGATGACGTACCTGCTCACCAGTCTGGGGTATGCCAGTGGCACTGGTGAGATCATGTGCAAACTGGTCCCAGGCCTCCTGTTTGTACTGTGAGCTCTGGTACTGGTCCTGCAGCAGCCTACCATCATGTTTTTAACTAGGAGCCCAACCATGACCCTGGACTCCTGGATGCCTCAACATTGCGCTTGGAAACAAACACCTTCACCAACCCCAGACATTTTGGTCCTGCTGTGAGCAATCACAAATGGTTATGGCTGTATTCCCACCTGTGCAGTTTAAATAGGGCAGTTTTCCTGCACTTTTTCTTGATTGGCCAGTTTTAATATGCTGAATTATGCTTAGCTCCATGCAAATCTGCATAGCAATGCTTATACCAGCTAAGCAGAGTTGAAAGCAGGTAAGCAATGCTTACACTAGCAAAGCATTGCTTAAATCTATTTTTTTCATTAAATTTATAAATTATTTTTTACATTTATATTTTACATATTCCCACCCCTACACGTGAGCCATATGATTGACATCTATCATTTAAATTCCTTAAAAGTTTATTAAATAAATTGGCAGAGGGGGGATTTGAGCCAAGCATGCTCTATCATGGCAGTACCACTATGCTACAGCAACTTGGTTATGTTGTCTATCACAGTAGCACTTGTCTATAATATTCAAGATTTCAGCCAGGCTAACACACTAACAAGCTGTGCACCACTTAAACTTCTGATTTTTTTGAAGAAAAAAAAAACGTATATATTTTTTTAATTTCTATTGCTTTCCTCTTGCCCTACTGCTTCCATGCATGTAGGGCAAGAGGGCATAAATTTGGGGGGGTGCACTTGAAGGCTGCTGCCTTCTAGGTGTTTATGTTTTTTTTTTTTCTTTTTCAGTGTCCGCGGATACTGAAATGTTAGCTACTTACATTTCATTGTCTGCGAACACTTGTTTACTATATAATATTACAGCCAGGCCATACGGCACTTTCTGAGAGAAAGATGTGTGTTTCATGTGCAGGCATTGCTGACACATTTCCCCTGCGCTCGCTTCTGGTTCATCTCCATTTAGATTAGATAGCAGCACACCTTCATGCATATGCAAGGCGCGCTGCTATTCTAAATGGGCACAAACCGCTCCGTGCAAGAATAGCCTTATTCTTGCATGAAGCTTCATGAATCCTGGGGCATGTGTAACAAAAAAGTTGGGTCTGCCAAAATGTTTTCTACTTTATAATCATGTTAGTAATCCCCATATACTCATGGCATTTAACAACAAATGCTGCTGTTTAATTAAACATGTCTGGTCTTCATTACATTCTCTATTTAATCCTGGATCAAAAAAGGACTTGTGCCCTTCACAAAACTTTTCTCCTTTTGAAATAACTACAAAATGCAATATTTACTTACTATATAGAAAACAGCTATTCTCAAGAAACAACACAGCACCTCTCCCTATTCATGCCAGTAAAAAATCAAATATTTCCCCCTCCAACACTCTCCTAGTTAGGAATCAGTGAATGAACGTAGACCACCTGACAATGGAACCACAAGGAGTAGAGCCACCCAGAGGATGCAACACAGGATGCAACACAGGAACATGAAGGCATCTAAAACAATGTGAAATGAAACCAATAAGTTCCCTAACCAAGAAAACACAGAAAATAAAGATATTTGGCTCCGATAAAACCAATATAAGTGCTCAAGTATATGGGACTTCATTAAAGATAACACATTAAGTGAAATCACGAACATATATAGTGAATTACAGCAATCAGTTATACAAATAATTAGTTAAAATAAAAGTCTGATGTAACCAGTATGATCATAGATGTTAAATTATACATCAGAAAAACAAATTTGGTGGTGTTATTTTTTGATGCACAACATTCTTATGTTCAACAGGGGTTACACAAACCTAATATTTACAATTCCCCTCTTCATCCAGTAATCTCTCTTTTAGAGAAATTATGTGAATCTGATACTCAGTCAGTTCTGCCTAATAATCAGAAGTGTTTTCATAGTAATCTATCTAAGGATGAAATGGACCTTTTACGATGTATATGTAGGTACAGGAATATCAACTTTATGAAACTAGGTGGGGGTGGTTTAGATGTTATGAACAGTATTGATTATAACATGAAAATGGAAACTGTTGTTGACAAACTAATATGAAAAGTTTTTGAGAAATCAACTTAATTTGGCATATAGTAAGATTCATATGATGTTGAATGATTTAGTAATAGTAACACAAACACAGATTTCCCCTTTTGAATTTAAGTGCCTCAGTGTAGAATTTCCTAGAATACCTGGTATTTTCAGAATTTCTATGGTACAATAGAACTTATGGGACCCCACTTCATCCCATTGTTGATGGAAAATGATCAAAAACTAGTAATATGCCCAGATTCATTGACTACAAATTAAAATAAGTGTTGAGTCAGGAAAAAACACATGTATAAAAACTCTTTGGATTTTCTGAAGAGTATTAGACAGGATACATTTTCTAATGATACAGTTTTAGTCACAATAAATGCAAAGGATGTCTACTCAGTGATTCCACATGACATAGGGATAGCTTGTTTTTTTTTTGAATACTTGGTTGGAGTTGATTCCCTAGACACTAAATTTATTAAGGCTTTAAGATTGTTCATGGAGATGGTATTGGATAATGATTTTATATTTTTTGAAGGTACAATCTACAGGCAAAAAAAACAGGAGTCACCATGAGTGCTACATGTGCCCCAATCTTTGCTAATATCATTATGGCTCACTGGGAGCACACTTCTATTGTTCATTCAGTCTTCTAGAACTCCTGGCATATTTATGGTACATACTTTGATGATTTGGCTATTTTTGGCAGGACTCCATGTATTTTTTTCATACATTAATAACACTACTGATTTTTTTACATTTCACTATGGATTTTTCAAGTATTAAGTTGAATTACCTGGCTGTGATACTTGTTAAAATTTTAATAGTGGAAAATGTATCTCTGACATGTAGATAAAAGCAATGTATTTTAACTGGTTGTTACATTTTGATAGTTGGCAGCCCTACCATAAAAAGATAGCACTAGAAAAGTGACATTTGGTCAGATTCAGTAGGATGATTTCTTGTTCAAATTTATTTAAAGAGGAAAGTGAAAAGCTGAGGTCTATGTTTCTGAGAGGAGGCTATCCAACAGAATTCCTTTCCTAGATTTTTGAAGAAGTGAACCATAATCTTTGAAATGGGAGGGATAAACAGACAAGCAGTGGGAGGTCAACCCTGTATTGTGTATCAAGAACTGCATTGAGCATCTATGGAGCCACCTCCCCCCCACCCACAACAGTGGTTTGACAAGTGGATTAAATAATAAGAAAATGGATACTTATAAATGTGGTAGATGCCCACAATGCCCCTTCATCCTTGAAGGTGGGAAGGTTTTTATCAAAAGTTTTGGAAATATAAAGGTACATTATAATGCTAGTTGTCCATCTAGGGGAGTTGTTTGGCTATTTGTCAAAACTGTAGAAAATTTTATGTATTCAAAGAACAGATCTATGAGCATCTGCATGTTATCAAAAATGTAACTCCGGAAACATGTTTCAGTACATAAAGGTCACACTTTTAAATTTTTTGTGTTAGATATATTAAAGCAGGACAGTAGGGATGGTACTTGGAAAATCTGTCTTGAAGTAAAAGAAGTTGTTTGGCAGATTAGATTAAATGCTTCTGGTGCTTTTGGATGAAATGATTTTAACCCTGTACCATATACTATTCATTGGGTAATATCTATGTTAATTATGTTTTTTTTTTTTCATCTTTTGGCATTCACTTTAAGTGAACATTTTTTTTTACTAATTAATCATTTCTATATTTAATTGTTCTAATTCACTATATAAGGAAGTGATGTCACTCTCCTAGCTAACAAAAAGCAGGAGTTCAATCAATCTTTGGTCACATATATTATTAATAAGTTTACCATAAAACCTGTATCAGCATAAAAACAAAAACTTCTACTCAGACTTAAACTATGCTCCATAGCTGTAGATGACTCTCCATCAGAATACCTACAATGGTTGCAGAAGCCATATTGTATACAATAAGTAGCTTCATCAACAAATCCATGCAGGAACCATATTTACCTTCTGTCTGGAAAAAAAAATCCTGTAACAATCCCACTCCATAAGGGGGGAAACACAAGAGACGTCTGTAATACCTGATCTATTGCAAACCTATCTCCTTTCTCAAAACTCATTGAAAAATGCATTCATCAGCAACTTCTTTATCACTTCCTTATAGAGCAATTTCTAACCACTCCTCAACATGGATTCCAGCCAGACCATAGTAAGAATACTACACTATTATCCTTCATGGATAATATAAACAAAAACAAGAACTCTTGCAAACTTTCTCTTCCCTATTGTTAGAGCTCTCCAAAGCCTTTGATACCATTTCACATTGTAAATTCCTAAAACAGATGATCTGTCTTGACCTGTTACCTCCCTCTCTACATTGGTTTAAAAGCTACCTCTCTGACATACAACAGTCAAATGGCAACATACCTTCTCCCTATACCTCCCCATTACGACTGGTGTACAACAAATTTCATTTATTGGCTCCCTTCTCATTGAAATTTTAATTAATGACCTTCATAGGTTCATAGGTTCATACTAGGCTATCTGCCCTAGGGCATTTATAAGCCTAGCCAGAGTGTGTTTGGCTTTCGCCACCCATTTTAAATTAATTTTGCTATGCCCTTTTTTTGAGGTTAGTATACTGTGCCTCTGTCTAACAGTGACACAGAAGTGATACCCGGGGTAAACCTATGATCCCCCATCCACTCATCAAGATTCCTCTTGAAGAGAGTCAATGAGGGACTCTGCCTAACCTGGACTGGGATTTAATACCTCTTCTACACAAGTATTACTTATAAAATATTCTGATGACTTGGCAATAATATGCTCATCAGACAACTTGGCAAAACTTCTACATATCCCACAAGAAGCTTTCACCTTTGTTGAAAGCTGGCTTCATAATGTCCAACTAATGCTTAACCCTTAAAAAATAGAACACAACTACTCTTATTCCTCATCAAACCACAGCATCAAGATAAACCCAGCTTTAAATTTTTCTCAGTAAAGAATAAAGAGATAGAAGTAGTATCCCAAACAAAACTGCTTCAAGTGACAATTGATGAGAACAACACTGTAAATAATGCATTATGTATCTTATCAAGATGTTTTGTAATGTAGCTGTATAAATATGAGCTTTTCCCCCAGACCTCCACTGAAAATGTGCACTTGCAACCTACTCAGTCTTTCCCAGTAAACAAATGTTGGTAAATATATAAAATAAAATAAAGTCTCTCATTTCAAAAGTACTTATCAGTAATAAGACTTGTTTAACTTATTCAGTTTTGAGCAGCAGAAGGCTAATTAATTCATTTTCTTCCTGAGGTCTTCTATGTTAGGAAACACTTGAGGGTATGATTAAAGTTCATGAAATTAGTATTGTTTCAATTTTTGATATTAGCCAAAAAGTGCACTTCACAGCATCCACTTCATGCCCAGAACTGACTCCTTCTGCAATTCATACAGTTACATGTAATGGTAGCATATCTACATATGACTGTAAATTCTTTTTAAAGAGACATGTTGCTTCTACTCCTATTGGAGCTCTCTGGGTATTCTTCCTCTACATTGCCCTTGTTTCTGCCTGCAAATAATTGCATTTTATGACTTTGTGTCTCTCTCTCTATGAAAGACACTGTAATCACTGGGTATAACAATTTCAGTGATCAATGCTACTTTTGTCTTCTTTTCATGGACTACTGTATCTGTTTTTCTTGCATCAGTTTTCTGAACTGTTGGTAATGAGTGATCTCATGTTCTGCAAACATCATTCTCTATAATGCTTTGTGGCTCATATTTCCAATGCTTCTCAGCTATTTCAGTATTGCAGGATTTGCACAATTCCCAGTATAACAGTCTTGCTGCATTATTATGCCTTTCAGTACACAGGCCCTTTGCCATTAATGTGTCACACCCAGCAACAAGATGTGCAACTGTTTCCATTTCTGTTTTACAGAACGTGCATGTGTCTGCTTCTTCCATATGTTCAATGGACTTTGTAAACCAGTGTGTATGTAGACCACTATGATGGGCTTCCAATAATAACCTTCCATCTTTTGTTTAAATTCATCTCTCCTAAACCATTCCTGTGTCAAATCTTGAGCAACATGAGATTGTTGTATGAGTTTTCTGTACTTAGCATTATATTTATGGCTTTTCCACATTTTGTTCCTTCTCATCTGATCCTTCTCCTTATATTTTTTCATTTGTTTTTTATCACATTCAGTTGCTATGTAATTTTCTGCTACTTCTGGTTTGATTTCCATTCACACTTGACACTGGAATACTTCTGGTAAACTAAGCAGAGAGGTCATCTTAGACTTCTTATCCTCATGTTTTAAAACTTTCACTATGTTTGGATCTGATGAGGTCAGCAGATATATATTTAGTCCTACAATTGCAGATTTATACATGTAATCAATTTCAAGGAGGCCCATACTTCCCGCAGAGCAAGTGGTATATAATCTTAGTATACACTGAATTTTATATATCATTTGATAACCGTGAAGCATTTTTCTTGTTTTTCTGTCCAACTTATCCAATACCTTTCTTGGGCCAGTTGATAACACCAAAACTATAACTTAAAACAGGAAGACCAAATTTGTTTGTAGCTTGGACTTTATTCCTAGATGTTTTCTATATTATTATTAGTCTTCAGAAGTATTTTATACTGAGTTTTATTCACATTTGTTCATGTTTTACAGCCGATCCTTCAACAGTTCCCAGATATTTATACATTCCGTCCTGATCAAGTTCCTTGATATCACATTCTTGTCCCAGATTGATATTTTCTCAGTACTGCAACCTTCCTGCTTTAAATATTGTTTTTAAGCATTTATCAAGACCAAATGTCATTCTTATATCATTTGAGAAAGTTTTAATCACTTGCAGTTGTGCTTTCAACTGCTCATCTCATGAATTATACAGATTTATGTCAACCACAATAAGGAAAAAGTCTTTAAACAAATTTGTTTTCTGGGAACTACATTGTAACAAAGACCTAATCTGCTTAGTAAACAGCCTAATGGGTTAAGGGCAAGACAGGACAACAGCAGTGGCAATGAATCACTCTGTCATATCCACCTTGAATCTTTATCCTTGGGATAATAACTTGACCTTTGTCATGAGTTAATTGCAAGCTGGTTAGCCACTGTTTTGTAGTCACTGCAATGTAATTGATCAATGTAGGCTGTATCTTATAAATTTGAAAGCACTTCTTTATCCATGAATGTGGGATGATGTCAAACGCATTTTCCTAATCTATCCATCCCATACTTAGATTCTTCACCTTTTTAAAATTCTCTGTTTTGACTTTATTTAGCAACAAATGATCCTTTGTTCTGTATGACTTTCTATTGTTACCCTTTTGTTCTACTGCCATAATTGAGTTTTCTTCTTCATGCCTATAAACTTTCTTAGCATCAGTTCCAGTATATAGTTTATACATGGTCGGAAGGCAAGTTATTGGTTTATAGTTTTTAGGATGGCTTACAGGTTCAGTGTTAAGGAGGCGTATCATTTATTTTCTGTTGTTAATGAGGTCGGTGTCTGTTTGGGATGAGCTTATGCATAGTTCATACTCCTGGCTAAATTTTCAACTAAGGATGTTAATACTTTTAGCCACAGTTAAGTATTGCATCTGGGCCTGAGGTTTTCATATTAGAAGCTTTTCTTAAATGTATTCCAATTTTCTGGCTGCTACTTCAACCCATTTTATATCCTGTACATTTGAACTTCTTACTGTTATTTTTGCTTATTCTCTCCATTCAGCTTCTATGTTATGTTTCACAGGGTCTTCATAAATATTTCTCTAAAATGTGACTATTCTTTTTTTTTGCTGGTGTTTCTATTATTTTTGCTTTGTTTAACAATTTTCTATAAAACATTTTTGGGTCATCAATGAATTGCTTATTTTGTACTTTTCCTTTATATTTAGCTACCTCTGGTGATATTGTATGTATTTTTGTCAGTCTGTTCCCTCTTCTATACTCTTCTGACAAGGACAATTTTTTTCTTAATTGCTTTATAGTTTTCTCTATTTGATGCCTCCATGAAGGCATTTTATTTCTTCCCTTCTTCTCCCTTATTGCTCTGCACTTTTGTGGTAAGACTTTATATGTTATTAATTCAGCTGTACAGTAATATATCCTATTTTCTTCTGTTATATTATATGGACTTCTGTTAACATCCTTAATTACTGTTTTCATCAGACATTTTGGGTCATTTTTACTTCCTGTAGTCTATTTCTTTCATTAATCTTAATATGGCTATCCTTCTCTACTATGTTAAGTAGCTCTTCCCTTAGATCATTTCCTTCTAAACTGGGGCACATTCTTTGCTCCTTGTTTCTTGTGGGCATTGTACAGAAAGTTCCAACATGTCTTCCTGTGACATATTCTCTTCAGCTGCATTCTGCATCATTCTTTGCTTTTTCATATGAGAACTCGTTGGCTTATCACTCCACAAGAAAGACTGCTTCAGAGTTCCAATGGTTTTTGCTCCTAACCTTGCTTTGTTACGTCAACTGAACTTTTGTACTGGTTTTGTATTGAAGGCCCCTGAGCATCTGGGCAAGTGATCAGATCCTTCCTTATTTATCCTTAAACGGGGACTCATTGTTCCATCATGCTGTGACATTACCTGAGTTGGATTTTCTTTACTAAATCTTTCACTTCGAAGGTAATCCATAACTTCAGTTTCCATTTCTTTAACTTCTCCATTACTAATCCTCTTTTCTACTTCCCCCCTTTGTTTTCTTATTTTTGGAATTGTGAAATTTTTGATGTCCAGATGTCTTTGCCTGGATTTTTCTTCAAATACCATTGGTGCTGCTTTTAAGTAGTGATTAGTTTTGCTTTCTCCTTTGCAGAAATATTGCACCATATTAAATCTTTTTTACTTTCCCATGTCCATATGTTTTCTTCAGATGTCCCCTGCTCCACCTGTTTCTCCTTATTTGGTGACTCATTGTTCCATCATGTTATGACATAACCTGTGTTAGACTTTCTACACTAAAGCCTTCATTTCACAGGTATTCCATTAGTCAGCTTCTATTTGTTTAACTTCTACTTTACTAATCTAATCTATCTTCCCCCTTTGTTATCTTAATTTTTGTACTGCCAAATTTGACATATCTGGATGTTTCTGCCTTTATTTCCCTTCAAATACCTTTGGAGCTGCTTTTTATATTTATTAGTTCGGCTTTCTCCTTTGCATAAATATTGCACTATATCAGATCTCTTTTTGTTTTTCATGTACCTTTGTTTTTTATACCTTTCAAAAATCTCTAGGTTTCATTGTTTATATTTTCGCACAACCCTGTTCCTTCTTTTTCCAAGCAGCCCTATGTTTCTTTGTCTATGGAATGTTTTTCATGGATCTGTTGTATTAATGAACACAAATTTGCATTTAAGCTTTTGGCAGTTTTTCTTATGAAATTATTTTTCTTTCCTCTAATTTCTCTCTCTTAATCTTTTTGAATATCTTCTAGCTGGAAATTATGAGTTTCTTGCATAATAACAATAGATAATTTCTTCCTTATCCTCAATAGCCCACTCATCTTTATGGCTCTTTTCTGACCAGTCAGTTTTTGAGGGTTTTGTGGACTACTACTTCTTTATTTATTTTATTTATTTATTTATTTACATTTGTTTACCGGAAAATTCCAACTGGACACAGGACTTTTTTCAGGGGAGGCTCGGGGAGAAAAGCTCCACAAAGTTATAAATGAGCAACATACTTCAGTAATTGAGATTACAATAATAAAGAAGATGACATACAATAAAACAGAGCAATTGGTACTTTTATAATAATAAAGAAACAATGAGTTACCTAGTAATAGTAGACTTAGCAATATCTGACTAGAGACCAAGAATCATGGAAGGCTAAATATGCAAGTAGTAGTTAAGGTCTAACATGTTCTGTACCAGCCAGTAAAGCCTCAGACATTTATACAATGTTGGGATAAGAGTTCAAGTGTGGGAGGGAGGCAGATGGAGAGGTTTTAGTTGGGACTGGAGCAAGGACAGAGCCAGGGCATTCTTAGGTGAGACTTAACTGCAGTTTTGAAGTGACTGCTGGAAGGTAGAGTAGTTATAGAGGGGGGAAGGTTGTTCCATAGTTTGATATGGCACAGGAAAATAGAGCTTCTCCTGATGAGTTTTTGGCTTTCGTGATAAGAAGTAGATTTTTGCTACTGGAACATAGGGGGCTAGTGGAGCAGTAGGGTTGGAGAAGGTTTTGAAATGATGAGATTTTAAGAGGATGGTTTACTAGTTTATGGGCAAATGAGAGTTGATTCAGGTGAATGAGTTGTGGAAGTTCAAGCCAGTCTAGTTCCCTAAGTATGATACAGTGGTGGCTGTGATAGAATGTGCCAGTAGAAAATTTGGCAATTTTATTGTAGCAGGCCTCGACCTTGTTTAAGACAGACTATCTAAGGTTGGTAACTATAATAGAGACATAGAGTAAGGTAGACATTAGTTGGGAATTGGCAACAGAAGTTCTGGCTCTCTTCATGAGGTATTGTTTGTCTCTATACAATGCACCTAGTTTTTGTGTGTACTTTTTTATGGTAAGAAATATGTGAGTGTCAAATCTGAGATTGTTGCCAGTCCCCACAGCAAGTAGTTTGGTGTGATCTGATGGGGAGATGATGGTATTGTCTTTGGCAAGAATATTGAAGCAAGGGGAAATTTGGATAGATTTGGACGGTTGGAAGATAAGGTTTAGTCTTGGTAGGATTAAGTAGGAGTTGGGCAATAGATAGCCAGCTTTGTCTGGATGAAAATGATTTCTGTGTGATCTTTTAGAGTTCCAGTATAGTGGGGGCAGAGTAGATGAGGGTGGAGTCATCTGCATACTGTATGAGAAAAGCATGCTTGGTGGTGCTATGTAGGTTGTTGGTGAAAAGGGAGAATAGTAGGGGGCCGATGATGGAGCCTTGGGGAACACTGAGGGTAACAGGAAGGCAAGGAGATAGGTTATCATTCCAAACAACTGATTGTTGATGGCTGGTCAGATAGCCGTGGAACCAATCGGTGGCTGATTGGGAAAAGGATAGGTTAGTGAGAACAGAGAGTAGTATTCTGTGTGATACCATGTCAAAAGCCTTTGATAGATCCAGAAATATAGCAGTGGAGAACATACCATTGTTTTTATGATGAAGGATAGTGTTGGTGGAAGAGAGCAAGGTGGTAGTAGTGCTGTCATATGGCCTGAAGCCATGTTGGGTTTTGGAGATGAGATTATTAGCTAGAAGGTAGTCTAACACCTCAAAGTTAATGCATTTCTCAAGTATCTTGGAGACTGGAGAAAGGATGGCGATGGGGTGGTAATTGGAAAGGTCAGTGGAGGAGCCGCCATTGTGGAGGGCAATGATATGTGATATTTTCCACCCAGATGATACATAACTTTCTGATATGGAGCAATTAATTAACATGGAAACTGGATAGGGCATCAGCTGCTATTTTGGGTATCCTGTGGGGAGGGTGTCAGCAAGTTTTGTGGGCTTACGTTTTGACAGAAGTCTTTTTATATAGTAGGTGGGTACTAAGATGAAGGAAGAAGCAGTGGATGGAGAACTGGGGTTGGGAGTGGGGGAGTGAATGAAGGGTAGTGTTGTTTCACTAAGAATAGAATGGTTTCTTTGAAGTGTTTATTGGAAGATTCAGCAACATTGGTGTAGGAGGAGGGAATATTAGATGGGGGTGGGGTGTCTACTTTACCCAGGTAGAGGATGGAGTTTATTGTGGACCAGAATTGCTTAGGGTGATGGTGGGAAGAGTTTATGGTGGACTGATAGTAAAGGGTTTTATCTGTTTTTATTTGCTTTTTGACCTTATTGCGCAATTCAAGGAAAGATTGCCTAGTGTAGGGGATTTTTGTTAGGCGCCAGTGTTCCCAAGCCTTATCTCAGATTTTCATTAGTACCCGGGTGCTTTTTTTTGTAGCCGGGGAGCTCTTAGTTTTGACTCTGGCATTTCTTATGAGGGCATGGGTGTTTAGGATGTTGAGGAAGGTGCTGCTGAAGAAGTAGATGGGTTCATTTAGATTGAGGTATTTTAGTGGTGTCCAGTTACATTTTGGAGGGAAGAGATAAAGGAGTGAGGGCTGAAATTTGCCTTGTTTCAGATTTGTCTATGAATAATGGGATTAACACTGCTAACATGGTGTATTAGCAGGAATGTTGCAAAGTGGTCACTGAGGCTGTCAGGTAGACAGCCAACTATGTAAAAGTGAGGATCTTTGTTAACTAATATCTAATCAAGAATGGTATGATTGTTAGGGTTTTTTATTTATAAGGGGAGGTGATTGCATTAGTTGAGAGAAACCATGAAGGTTTAGGTGGAAGACTGGATGATTGTTACTATAGAATAGCCAGTTGATATTAAAGTCACCGAGGATAATGATTTCCTGGGGTAGAGAATGGTTGGCCCAGTTCAGGATGTTTTCTAGGAGAGGTATGTTTTGGCCTGGTGGGAAATAGCATTCTATGATGTTGATTGTTTTATTTGGGCTTAGTTCGAGACTGGCATATAAGATTTCTTCATTCCTGATCTGAGGAGCAGATTTGTTGAGAGTTTGGATGTTGAGGTGGTGTTTAAACATTAATGCTACACCACTCCTTTCCTGGATAGTTTGTCTATACGAAGGATGCTGTAGCTGGAGGATAGTATTTCCTCACTTTTGATGTGAGGTTTGAGCCAGGTTTTGGTTAGGATGAGAATATCAGGGGAGTATAAGTTTATGTTGGCATGTAGGTCTTGGGTTTTATTACATATGCTTTTAATGTTTAGACACATGATAAGAAAGTCAGATGGCTCTTTGTTGGTTATGATTAGTGAGATGGAGGAGTTCTTTGGAAGAGAGTTTGAGGTGGGATTAGTGATGGTGGGACCAGGGTTCAGGTGGACGTCTCTGCTGAGGACTACTTTAGAAAGGATAACAAACATTAGCTTTATAAACGTAGTAAAGAACCTGTCATATTTTAGGGATATTTTTTGTTTAAATGTAGTAGGTATTTGGTAATTGAATGGATGTACTGGGATAAAGTTTTTGGTGGTAGGGGAAATTTTGTTGTAGAGTGGATGTTGTCAGGAAGTTGATGTGAGGGTGCAGTGATGATGTTTGGGAGTGAATATTGTGGAGTCCTAGACCTGGTAGGATGTAAAGTGTGGAAGACGAATGTAGGTAAGGAGTGTAATCACCTTCGGTAATAGCATGACTGTGTCAGGTTAGATGTGTGATAGGAAGAAAGGAAGAAAGGAGGGTGCTCTATGGGGGAGGAAATCAGCACAGAGGTTTGTCCTGATTGGTTGATGGTTATGGGAGTGGCTATAGCTTAAAATAAATGTAGACATACTGGGGTGGGTGGAATTTGGGGGCAGGGTGGGGTGCGAAGTGAGGCCTAAATCCCCAAGCAAAGGATTACAAGGTAAGTAATTATCTAGATAGTGCTGTCTTTTTTTAAGTTTTATGTTTTAGCAGGGAATTCTGGTATGGAAGGTAGGAAGAGTGGAGGGAGTGGGATTTTAAGGAGAGGGCAATAGAGGAGAAATCACTGCTGGCCCAATCGAGTGCACACTACCCTAATAGTAGTAAAGTATAAATTCTAACACATACACTTTGGGTTTTTTTGTTTAAGAAGTAGCACTGGACTGAAGCTCATGGAGGCAATAGTCCGCAGGTCTTAGGTGGGCAGGGGCCAATTAAGCCAGATAGTTGAAGAGGGAAAACTTTGTTTTATTTTTGTTTAAGTAGTAGCAATGGACTACAGCTCATTGAGGCAGTAGTCCACAGGTCTTAGGTGGGCAGCTGAAGAGGGAAAACTTTGCTTTGGTTTTGTTTAAGAAGTAACATTGGACCCAAGCTTGTGGATGTAATAGTCCGCAGGTCTTAGGTGGGCAGGGGCCAAGTAAACCAGCCAGTTGAAGAGGGAAAATTTTGTTTTGTTTTTGTTTAAGCAATAACACTGGACCGGAGCTTGTGTAGGCAATAGTCCACAGGTTTTAGGTGGGTAGGGGCCAAGTAAGACAGCCAATTGAAAAGGGAAAGCATTATTTTGTTTTTGTTTAAGAACTAGCACTAGACTGCTGCTCATGGAGACAATAGTCTGCAGGTCATAGGTGGGCAGGGCCAAGTAGGCCAGCCAGTTGAAGAGGGAAAATGTTTTGTTTAAGAAGTTACACTGCTCGTGGAGGCACTAGTCTACAGGTCTTAGGTGGGTGGTGGCCAAGTAAGCCAGCCAGTTGAAAAGGGAAAACTTTGTTTAGTTTTTGTTTAATAAGTAGCACTGGATTGAAGCTCATGGAGGTAATAGTCTGCAGGTCGTACGTGGGCGGGGGCCCAGTATGCCAGCCAGTTGAAGAGGGAAAACTTTGTTTTGCTTTTGTTTAAGAAGTAGTACTGGAACAGAGCTTGTGGAGGCAATAGTCCACAGGTCTTTCTTAGGTGGGTGGGGGCCAAGTATGCCAGCCAGTTGAAGAGGGAAAATGGTAGACACACTCGATCAGGTCACTGATTTAATGCGGGGGCACTGATTCTGGCCTAACCCCACTATAGGAATGTTTCCATGTATTGAGGATTTTACACTGTATTTTTTTTCCATTCCTGGCATTAGTGTGCATACCAGGATTGGGCACTTTTTTATCCAGGGATTTGTGCACTCAGCTGTCTTTTTTATTTTTAACCTACCTCTGTCCATGCTATATAATATATAAAATACAGTTCATATATCAGTGTCATCTTGGTAAGATTTTGTGAAAGCAGGGTCTGCCAGGTGAAGGAACTCACCAAGACCCGAGGATAGATTCAGTTCCAGTAACACTACTCTCCTTTTCTTGATGATTTTATCTTCTCTACATCAGGACCCCAATACTGCAATGTGTGATATTTAATGTGAGTTAAAAAAATGCAAAATATGAAAGTTCTTATAGAGATAATAGATGATGATTTTATATTGCAGGTTTATTTAAGAACGTGGTATTTTATTTGCTAAAATGATTTGTGTTATGGTCAAACAAAAGGCTATATTTCTGTAAGTGTGAACAATAGATCCAAACTATAAGTAGGGAAATTGTTCATCTATTGCAATCTTTCCAATGATGTATAACAAGACAGGACAGCATACTGCTGTTTTGTGATATTGCACAATCTATGCAAATTATGCATATGATTTTTTTTACAATATTTCAAAATATTATTAATTTACAAATCCATCTTAGATTGCAAGTATCAGTGGCAATATTGTCTGTCTGAATGTTTTGTATAAGATGGCACAATTTCTTCAACTGAGGGTCAGACAGCTTTTAAGAATTTAATGCAGTTAAGAAGATATAGGTAATAAGACATATCTCTTAGCCAACAAAGCATTTATATCTCAGAATACCTTTGCTAATACAAACATGCAAATCATCTCAGATTTGTAATAGCTTTTTGCAAACACTCCTTTACAAGTCAAGCTCTGTACAACCCATGCTGACCATTTTAATATGCATGCTTAGCAAATCATATCAGCTTGTAGATGCCACCTGACGGTCTTAGTTTTAAGTAAGCATCTGTACTAGGACTTCAGGAATTTGACTTTGAAAAGGTTGAGAAGTATACTTATTTCAGGAATATGGTGAAGACCCCTCTAAGGACAAGCATACTCTCACTGGATACACAGGAACTCTGCTTGTAGGAAACAATAAGATAATTAAAAACAAGATTTTCTTTGATAAAGTAGCCATTATATGCCACGAGACAACATAGTCCCCATCCCAATCATTCAGATAATAGTTGTTGAATGATTGGGTAACATTACTTTTTTGTCTTTCTGCAGTATCACCCAACAATCAAAACATAGTATGTGCCTTCCTCTCTCAGTAGTTCACAGAATGCAGTTTATGTTTTTGTGGAAAGATAGTGATTAAGATGTGTGGCCATCTTTGCTCTCATTGTTCAGAAGCATTAGACAGTCCCATATGTTTAATCCACCATGGCAACTTCATCAACTTAGTCATGGCTGCACATGCTGCCATCAATAGATCTCATTCAGAAGCTCAGCTTTTCAAAAAGTTGAATTTGTTATGGTCAAGACCATATGATCGATTTTCAGAAAGGTGACCTGCAGAAAACAACAAAAATCTACATTTTTTCAAGGGAGCAAGCCCCCTGCATTCCCTAAGTGAGAGGTTACACTCCCACACTCCCTGCATATTATATATACCAGCTCCAAGATTCCAGTACTGTGGGGAAAAGGGTAAATTCTCCAATCTCCTCTGTACAGCGATCTTCTTTCAAAAGCTTTGACTTGCCAAAAAGTTGACCATATGGTCTCAACCATATGAGGTTCAACTTTCTAAAGAGTAGAGCTTTTGAATGGGACCCATACCACCTCAGGGGACATGTCTACAAGAATGAGGAGGAACCATCCTTAGGATCGGACATCACTACAATGTAAGTGGCTGGTCTTGCAGTTTAGGGCACTTAGTTAAAGAGCATAAGATGACAAACTATGACCACTTATTATATGCTTGGGTGGGAAGGGTGATGGTATCCTAATGAACAGTATCTCACTTTGGGGTTCTAATTGTTGTTTGTTATCCAGTCAATAAAATAACAAAATAATTACATCTAAAGTGTCCTGCTGAAAGGCATTTCTCCTCTTTCCAAGGCACAGGTCTCCTGCAAAATATGGAAATCTCCTTGCCAGCAACAATCTGACAGATATCACCACAGATATGAAAAAAGTTAGCTGGTGAAAGGACTGCTCATCAGGGATGGAGGTTAATGGAAAAAAATATAGCAGAAACAGGCTCTAATGTAACCCTTGCCTTTCATTCTCTAACAAATTGACTCTTCTTTTTCTTTTATTAATTAATTAATTCATTTATTTCCATTTGTTTATTGGAAAAGTCCGACTGGGCTTAAATGACCTGTTTTCAGTGGAAGCTGGGGGAGAAAAGTTCCACAACTTATACAACACAAGTTCTAAGATACATTGGTACGGTACACTAGTACAATATTTGAACAATAGATGGTTAATGTGAGTTACATAATGTAGGTTATACAAAGGAAAAAAGTGCTGGGATAAATCAGATAGCAGCACAAAGAATAAAAAAACATGATTAAACACAAATGTATAATATTATTCGATAGAGATGGATACGCAAATAAGAAAAGTGGTAAATAGCTCAGACAAGGAGTAAGAACTGATGCATTAAGGGGGGCAGTAGGTTCAATGAAGGAAAAAAGAGGGGAAGGTATGATAAAACAAGAGAGAGAAAGAACTATATGAAGAGTATTAGTCTAGCTTACAGTAGGAACAAATCCATGTGTTATTTAAATGTTCCCTAAGCAGTAATTTGAATTTGAAGGAGTTGCTAGAAGATTCCAAACTGTACTCTGGCCTGATTTTACCTCTAGCTCATATTGCCCTGTCAAAATAACTGTTCAGAGGATATCTAAGCAATCCTGCCTTGGTTTGTGATTTACTATGGAGCCAACTGGTAATAGAAGTTTTATTTGAATTTATAGTGTATTTGTTATCACTGTTTTTCTCTGTTTGTAGGTAGGAAGATATAGCTTGTTAACATGAGTTACTTTGATGCATAATTTGTTGTTTTACCTTTAATTTCACTGTTGGTTGTTAGAAAGGGATAGGTTTTAGACAGGCAAGCTCTAGCCATGCCAAGGGGCCTAGACATCTATAAAAATCACAGACTGCAGAAAGGAAAATCCAGAGCATATCTAAACAATCCTTTATTGAGCTTTACTGTTAAAATGAAGTGCAACTGCAAGTGATAGTGAGCAGAAGCTACTGCACGCAATGTAAAGGAATTACAACTTTTGTATGGCTTGCAGAACTTGTACAGTCAGAAAAACTTTACTGTACTTAACTTTAGTATTTAGTCGTATATTACTTTGTGATTTTTATCATAGAAGTTGATTTAAGTTCTCTTTGAATTCTGTGGTTACTGATTTTGATTATTCTTTTCTTTTACAATATTTTGTTTGTTTGAAGTTGAATAAGGATTCCTTAAATGAGTATGCAACTAATGATTTGCTAATGCACAAATATATTGTACAGTGTAATAAATGCTACGCATAGTTAAAGGTAACAGCTGCTAACACTGGTGATCTGTGTTCCTCATGTCAAAAGTTGGATGATTTGCATACCATTGTTAGAAGTAAATCTAGACTTGATGATGATTGCACTTGCGCAATTGGCATGGCTTAGAGAACTGCTGTTTCATATATATTAATGACTGGACTAGTGAGATAAATAATGTTAGGCAAAGAACAAATAGAACACATTTAGAAAATGATGCATCTATTGTCTGTAAAGATTATTCAACTACTATGAAACAAGACAATGCCCCTGACAACTTTGGAATTCTGGATACAAGTATTCAGCAATCTGAGGATCTGGATTGTTTAGAAGGAAAGAAAGAAAGAAAGAAAGAAAGAAAGAAAGAAAGAAAGAAAGAAAGAAAGAAAGAAAGAAAGAAAGAAGTTCGCAACAAATAACAAGGATGAAAAAAGAAATTGACTAAAGTCTGTAAAGTAAAGTGAATATGTACTAAAAAGGACAGTGCTTTGTTATGTAACACACAGGTTACAGGGAATGGTAATGTTTTTCTATCAGAAAACCTTCAGTCTACAGAAAAAGGCATCATTTTTTCCAAAAGAGAAGGTAGAAAAAGAGGCAAGGGGCAGGTGAAATGGAAGAAATCAAAATTGAATGTGGAAGGACTGAAGAACATTAATGTAAGAAAAAAGAAGACAAAAACAGATGTTGACTACATGACTCAAGCTGTGGACTTACAATGCCAGCTGGATGAGAATTTATTACATAATGAAAACATTCGGATTAATAAGACTAATGGTGATGAAGATCTATCTTTTGTAAAACTGATAGAGCAGATGTTATTGTATTAGAAGTTGAAGATTCTTCAGAGCTGGTGAGCAAAGATATTCTTGTAATTGCAGATTCAATATTTAGAGGAACTGATGTTTATATTTGCAGAGAAGATAATGAACAGCAAATAGTGTTATGTTTGCCAGGATCAAAAATATAAGATGGAAGACGAGCCTTGGAATGCATTAATGTAAGGAAGTACAGATCTGTTTTATTCACGTCAGTACAACTGATCTCATCCACAAGAATTCTTTTACTGCTAGTAGGGAAATGATAGACTTCTGAGATAATATAGCTTGTACTGGTGTTAGGACATATTTTTCACATATCAACTATATAAAGGATAGGCAGGTCACTGTGAATTAACATTTTTTTTGGGAAATGCCTACATGAAAAAATGTCCTGTTTTAAAAAAAATGGAAATCTGTAGAGCGTATAAGCCTAATTTTGAGCACACGTGTTCAGACAAGATGGCATGCATTTGTCAGGATCAGGAAGAGAATTTTTGCAGGAAATATTTTGCAATATTTAAGAAACACTAGACAGGATTTTGTTAAAAAATGAACAGTTCATAGATGGCAATCTTTGATACATCTCTGATGGTTGTTAATGATAGGAGCATTAATGAAAAAGTTTTTTATTGGAAAATTTGCTATGTTCCCACAAGACTGATGCTGTTGTTGTTTGTGAAACATGGTTAAAGAACGAGTGGAAACCAGTTCTGTCAGGGTATAGATGTTTTTACTGTAACAGACACTCTAACAAAAATCAGGTGGAGGTGTTATGATAAGGTTTAAAGATAGTTATGAGACCTGTGATTATTACATGTTCACTGCTAACACCAATACTATAAACTGTGTAACTGTGACAATAAAGACATCCCAGGAACATATAACAATTGTTGGAGTGCATAGACCACAGAAGTCAAGTGCAGATGACCTAGAGGAATTCATATATTTCTAGTATGAAACACACGAGGGAAGAATAATATTAGTTGGGGACTTAAATTTACCAGAAAAAAGACTAGAATAATATTGATTCAACCACATTAGTAAGGAAATTATTCACAACATATCTTCAGGAATAATTGCTTCATATTGTAAAAAATACCTACAGGGGACAGAACATACTAGATATTGTTTCTGTTTCTAAAGAAATTACTGTTACTTCAAGTCAAGTTTTACCACCATTGGTGTGCAGTGATCATGCGGATATAAAGGTTAATTTGTTGCTAGATAATTCTGCCAAACTGAAATCGAAACAAATGCACAGCAGGTTAATTACAGATTATTTGGAAACAAAACAATCACTATGTAAAACTAACTGGACTGATGTGTTCAGTGGAAAAACTGAAGATGGAGTGTGGAAAGTTTTGAAAAATAAATTGTTTGAGTGCAAAAACTCAAAAAAATGTTTAACATCAGGATCTAGGCATACACTGTCAGGGGGATATATTTCCGTAAGAACAAGATATCTGATTAATGTGAGAAACAAAAATATAAGAAGTGGAAGAGAGGTTGCACTACAACTTTAAAAACTGTAATAAACAAGCTGGACAAACAGATTAAACATAGTGTGAAACAAGATCAAGAAAAATTAAAAACTGGAAAAAAAATTATATAAAGATATTGAGCATAATAGGAAACTTTTTTTTTAGATACATAATATGTTGAAGGAGTAAAGACATACAAATTGATAAACTGTGTGCAGATTCTAAAATTTATTCTCAGACACAACAGTTTATAGATGTATTTACAAAATCTTATGCAAAACAGTTTGGCTCCACAAAATAGGTGATAAGTTGTCCTAGTGACATCCAGGTAACCTCAGATACTGAAATCAAATTAGATTATATTGAAAAAGAACTGCACAAGCTGGATCCAAACAAAGCACAGAGAGGAGATGGAATTAGTAACAATGACCTGAGAACACTTCGGCTAGAACTTACTATACCACTATATTTATTATTCACTAGGTCATATAAATATGGTGAGATTCCTCAGGATTGGAGACATGTGCTTATTAAACCTGTCTTTAAGGGAAAATGGAGTAGGAGAAACTGCCACCTACTACTCTATATCAACCCCTCCTCTTTCTACTCATTATTTCCTGTCTATACCTTCTCTCTCTCTCCCCTTAACTCAGTACCCTTCCTATTCAATCTATCATTTATACATATTTCTTTCTACCAGCTATTTTATAATGTATTTATATCCCATTCTTCTCTGAAGTATTTGAAGTCTAACTCTTTTCAACAGCTTTTTTTAATAGAAAATTGCATGTATACTATGTATGATTGCATTTAATCTAACTGTATATCAACTGTCTAATGTAATATTTTACTGTTTACTTGGGACGTTTCTTCCTGGGCCTCCGCTGAAAAAAGGACATGTGTCGAGTCAGACTTTCTTCTTTAAGAAATGTAAAATAAATAATAAATAAATAAATATAGACCCTTAAGTGTACTTTCATGTTGTTGAAAAATAATGGAGAATGTAATATTGAATAAGTTATTATCAGAACTAGATAGGTTGGGACTTGAAACCCTATAGCAGCATGCATATGCTGAAAATAGATCTATTACCACCTGTAGCATGATGTTCTATAACAATATAATAACAGTAATGAATGAAAAATTGTGCCGTGATGTAATTTATATAGATTTGACTTCAGCATTTGACAGGGTCAAACATAAAACAATGATCAATAAATTAGAACAACTTGGTATTAATGTACTCTTGTTAAGATGGATAGCTGTGTGGCTTACAAATAGGACATTGCAAGTATCATATAGCAACTGGACAGGTGAAATCCTTGGTTACAGTCAGGGTGTCCCATAGGGCTATGTCCTAGGCCCTTACTTGTTTAGATTGTATTTTTCAGACCTAAATTTTTCATTCAGGTGTTCTACAGTTTATATGCAGATGACCTGATATTGGGTAAACTGACTGCACATGTTATAGATTAGGCATGTCTGCAAAATAACTTGACTAAATTGACCATTTGGGCACAGAAGGATAATATGCTAATAAATACATCAAAAACTAAGCATATGAGATTTGGGAGACACAAATAGAAAGGTGAATAATACAGCACACAGTGATTGAAACTGTAGACTCATGTAAGGACCTGGGTATATGGGTAGATCCAGCTATGAGTGTTTCTAATCATATCAGCCAATTGGTTAATGATAGTTATAGAACTATAGGTTGTATAAAAAGATTTATAAAGTATAGGAAGTCAAAAATGATGACGTGATTGTTCATTAGTTGCATCAGACCCAAACTTGAGCATGGAATAATAATATAGAAACCCTATAAGAAAATAAGCATGAGTAAACTGGAAAGAATCCAATGGAAATATACAAGGGCATCAATGGATGTGAAAATTTAAATTATCATGAAAGACTAAAATATCTGAACTTGTACATGGTCTCTTACAGATATCTAACAGGAGATTGTATTCAGATATATAGGGCATTTACTGACAACTACCTCTGGGAATGTTTGGGGTTATCAAAAATTACTAAAGAATCATCAGGCAACCTATGTAGAAGATTGTATAGGAATGAGAAGTGTACTAATTGGTTCTCTGACAGAGTAGCTGATGCATGGAACAGACTACCAAATTACATTAAAGCAAGTACCAGTTTAGATATTTTTAAGAATAGCCTGGACACATGGGAACAAGTGGTTTGGTATATTGTCAAGGCAGATGGGCATTAATGCATATGCTGGAAATATTTGTATGTATGTATTCATTCCCTAATTCGAGTAAACATTATCCAACATATTCTCAGTACTAGCCTCTTAGCAGAGTAAGCTTGAGTTATTTTTTAGTAAGGGTTATCATTTAATCTGTCTCATAGTTTATTTCTCTGTCTTCATTGACTTTTCTGAAAGTTAAAAGGCTGCTTACTAAACCCCAAGCATCATATTTTACCTGCTCTTTCATACATACACGTAAAAACACACATACAAATCTGTCTTGTCTTAAAATTATTTAATATGAAGTTTTCATTAAGTAGTTAACTTTTCTCAGCTATAGAGCCATGACAGTGGAAGAAACTCCCACTCTATATCCAGACAGCCCCTTATGATATGACATTCATTATCAAACTAAATGCCTTCTCACTCTTCTTTGATATCTACAAGCCATTGACCTATAATTAAAATATAATGCTAAGCCAGACAAATGAACACTTGCTTTCTATGGTACTGTACTACTGTTCTTCTTCTTCTTTTTCTTTTGGCTGCTCCCATTAGGGGTTGCCACAGGGGATCATCTGTTTCCATTTCTTCCTGTACTCTGCATCATGCTCTGTCACACCAGCCAACTGCATATCCTCTCTCACCACATCCATGAACCTTATCTTAGGCCTTCCTCTTTTCCTCTTACATGACAGCTCCATCCTTATCATCCTTCTCCCAATATACCCAGGATCCCTCTTCAGCACATGACCAAACCAATGCAATTTCACCTCTCTGGCTTTTTCTCCAAACCGTTCTTTCCATCCACACCCAATGTAACTCTTAACATCTTTAACTCTGCCATCTAAAGTTCTGACTCCTGTCTTTTCATCAGTGTTGCCGTGTCCAACCCATATAACTACCATCATGTAAACCTTCCCTTTCACTCTCACTGGTACCCATCTGTCACAAATCACTCCTGACCCTCTTCACCTCCACTCCATCCTGCCTTCACTCTCTTCTTCAACTCTCTTCAGCTCTCTCCATTACTCTGAACTGTTGATCTCAAGAATTTAAACTCATTCACCTTTGCCAACTCTACTCCCTGCATCCTCACCATTCATCTGTCCTCCCTCTCATTCACACACACATATATTCTGCCTTAGTCCTGCTGACCTTCATTCATCTCCTCTCTAGAGCATATCTCCACCTCTCCAGGTTCTCCTCAACCTGTTCCCTAGTCTCACTACAGATCACAATGTTATCCGCAAACATCATAGCCCATGGGGACGCCTGTCTGATCTCTTCTGTCAACCTGTCCATCACCATTGCAAATAAGAAAGGGTTCAGAGATAAATCTTGATGTAATCCCACCTCCACCTTGAATACATCCATCACTCCTACCGCAGACCTCACCACTGTCACACTGCCCTCATACATATCCTGTAATACTCTTATGTACTTCTCTGCCACTCCCATCTTCCTCATTCAATACCACAACTCCTCTCTATGCACCCTGTCATATGCTTTCTCTAAGTTTACAAAGACACACTGCAACTCCTTCTGACCTTCTTTATACTTCTCCATCAACACTTTCAGATCAAACATTGCATCTGTAGTGTTATTTCCCTGCATAAAACTGTGCTTCTTCTCACTAATCATCACCTCCCTTCTTAACCTAGCTTCCACTACTCTTTCCCATAACTTCATGTTGTGGTTAATTAATTTTATCCCTCTGTAGTTATTACAGCTCTGCACATCACCCTTATTCTTAAACATTGGTACCAATACACTTCTTCTCTACTCCTCAGGTATCCTCTCACTTTCCAAGATTCCATTAAACAATATGTTTATAAACTCCACTATCTAACCTAAACACCTCCATGCTTCCACAGGTATGTAATTTGGACCAACAGCCTTTACATTCTTCATCCTCTTCATAGATGTCCTTACTTCCTCCTTGCTAGTCCATTGGACTTCCTGATTCACTATTTCCACATCATCCAACCTTCTCTCTCTCTCTCTCTCTCATTCTTTTCATTCATCAGCCCTTCAAAGTACTCGTTCCATCTGCTCAACACACACTCCTCACTTGTGAGTATGTTTCCCTCATTATCCTTTATCACCTTTACCTGCTGCCCATCTTTCCCAACTCAGTCCCTCTGTCTAACTAATTTGTGCTGGTTCTTTTCTCCCTCCTTAGTGTTCAACCTTTCATACATCTCACCATACACCTTATCCTTAGCCTACACCACCTCTCTCTTCACCATATGCCTAATCTCCTTGTACTCCTGTCTAATTTCTTCATCTCTCTGACAATCCCACTTCTTTGCTAACCTCTTCCTCTGTATTACACTGCTGTAATTCCTCATTCCACCACCAGGTCTCCTTGTCCTCCTTCCTCTCTCCAGATATCACACCAAGCACCTTTCTAGCTGTCTCCCTTACCACCTCTGCTTTGGCTGCCCAGCTATCTGATAACTATTCACTGCCATCCAGTGCCTGTCTTATCTCTTCCCTGAACTCCACCTTACAGTCATCCTTTTTCAACTTCCACCATTTGATCCTTGGCACTGCCTTCACTCTCCCCCTCTTCTTCTTTATCGCCAACTTCATCCTACAGATGACCATCTTATGCTGCCTAACCACACTTTCCCATATCATCACTTTGCAGTCTCCAATCTCATTAATATTGGTCCTCCTGCATAGGATATAATCCACCTGTGTGCATCTTCCTCCACTCTTGTACATCATCCTATGCTCCTCTCTCTTCTTAAAATATGTATTCACCGCAGCCATGTCCATCCATTTCAGAAAATCCACTATCATCTGACCTTCTGCATTCACCTCCATAACACCATACCTACCCATCACTTCCTCATCCCTTCTATTCCCTTCATCAGCATACTCACTGAAATCTGCTCCAATCACCACTATCTCAACCCTGGTACAGTCTCCACCACTTCATGCAACTTGCTCCAAAACTTTTCTTTCTCATCCATCGCCCACCCAACTTGCAGAGCATATGCACTAACAACATTCATCATCACACCATCAGTTTTCTGCTTCATAAACATCACCCTGTCCGACACTTTTTTCACCTCCAAAACACTCTTGACATACTGTTCCTTCAGGATAACCCCTACCCCATTTCTTCTCTCATCCACACCATGATAGAACAATTTGAAACAACCTCTGATAAACCTGGCTATACTTCCCTTCCATCTGGTCTATTGCATACACAATATATCAACCTTCCTTCTCTCCATCATATCAGCTAGCTCTCTCCCTATACCAGTCATACTGCTAACATTCAGTTCTTACCCTCATTACCACACTCCTAACCTTCTTCCTCTCTTCCTGCCTTTGGGAATGCCCTCCCCCTCTTCTTCTCCTTCTCCTTCAGCCAAGAGTAGCCCAATTTGCATCAGCACCCTGTTGTTATATTTAATATTTTATGAGTTATGCACTACTTTGAATACATTTATGCATATGTGTTCTTATTTTTGTTTTATCTGAAAAAGACTCATGTTGAATCAGCACAGTCACTTAATGATCAAATGAACAAATACAAATAATATTACAAAAGCAGCCTTGTAATATCTTTTAAATATCTTTAGGTTCATAGGTTGGTACTAGGCTATCGGCCCTAGGGCCTATACAAGCCTAGCCATAACAATTCCCTGGCTATTTCTTCCCACAATATTTACTTCCCTGGACCCCTGTCTAGCTGACTGACATGATCGCTGGGGTGAATTTCCTATCTCCATCCAATCGTCAAGGTTCCTTTGGAAGAGGACCAAGGAGGTTCTCTGCTTGACATGTATGGGCAGTTTATTCCAGAGTCTGGGGAGTCTCTGGGTCAGGAACTTATCTCTCCAGCATGTTTTGTTCATTGTGATGACCAGGTTTAGATCCCTGGAGCATGTGACTCTGAGGGATTGGGATTTGTTTAAGTGGAGCACGTCCAACAGCTCAGGGTTTGACATGGCCCTGTATGTTAAGCAGAGATGGCCTCTGAGTAGACGATATGCCACAGAGTATAGCTGGAGTTTTTTTAGATGGTCAGCATAGTGCATCTGCTTTAGGCCTGTGATTCTTTTAGTTTGGTATTTCTGTGGCCTTTCCAGCTGTTGCAGATGTCTTGAGAGGTACATACCAAATGGGGTGTTGTACTCTATAATGGGTCTAATGAGGGATGAGTACAATGGGACAATGATCTCCTTTTTTCTGGATGAAAAGCCCTTAGTGATGAGGTGTGCCACATAGAAGGATTTCCTGACTATTGTGACGATGTGGTTATCGAAGGTGAGACCACTGTCCACCTGTGTCCCCAAGTATCTTATCACACTTTCAGTGTTTAGTGTACTGTCACCTATGTGGCAATTCATGGGTACATGTTTTTTCCCAATGGGGATAACTGTAAATTTTTTGGCATTAAACTTGAGCCCATGGCTCTGGCACCAAGCAACTGTTTCTGTAAGGCCCTTTTGTAGAATATCCACATAATTTGAGGATTCAATAATGGCTCCCAGTTTGCAGTCATCTGCAAACTTTGTTAGCCAGAGTCCCTTAGTGTTGGCCTGTACTTCAGAAAAGTAGATGCCAAACAAGAGTGATCCCAGGACTGAACCCTGAGGTACTCCACTTGTCACTTGTCTAGAGCTGGATTTGGAGTCGGCTACATTTGCAGTCTGGGTTCATTCAGTAAGCCAGTTGGCAACCCATCGAGTGATGTAGGGATTTATGCCCAGCTTAGTACGTTTATCTATGATTCCAGAGTGGGGGATGGTGTCGAAGGCCTTGGCAAGGTCCAGATAGGCTGTGTGGATGGCCTTACCCTCGTCCACAGCTCTGGAGACTGATTCGAAGAAGTCAATCATGTTTGTTTCTTTCATGTATGATGTTTCTTTACCTTAAATGTGAACTTATTTATTGTTTGACTGTAAAGGCAAACTGACAAACTGGCAACACAAATACATGCACACTCAACTGTAGGACACAACTAATTAAAAAACTGAGTACTGTTTTGTTAACAGTCACTTAGTGATACCAGTGCACGTAGGAATCCAGAAAGGCAATGAGTACATGTCAACAAGACTACTGTTCAAATTATACATTTAGCTGGCATCCTATTTACCAGCAGATTGATACCAGAAACACCTAACACAGCTTAAACACAGAACAAAGCCAACAAAATGAGCAAGTGAAATGCAAACTGGACAATAAGAGTTACTCTGGGATTTATGGCAATGCCGGCAATTTCAGGGAGTCCCATTTCTGCAAAATGTTTCCATTGTAAACCACTTTCAGCTAAACAAAAAAAAACTATTTTTTTTTTCAGGGAGCAATAGCACACCCCTACCCTGTATATACCAGCTTTGCTGCTGTACAACAGAGGGATAATGCCAAAGTCAGGTTCGGAGAAAGTGGATTTCAGTAGATCTGATTAGCAGGAATGTGTCTCACTGAAGCTGCTGCAGTCTGGCTGTCACATTCCTGTACATAGTAGGTGACTCTTTTTTATGCTCGGCTTCTTTTTTTCAATAGATGCTGGTGTCTAAAACTCTGTTGTGCATTCCACAAATGATACAGCTGAAAAGCTTCACTAGCAATTCAGAGAAGCACAGTTTGTTACTGTGTTAAACCTCCAGCTGATAGAGTAGTCTCTACCATATAATTCAAGGTTTGATTAATGTTTTCCGGTACAATAAACTTCAAATATGATTGCTCTATGGAACTTCAATTCAGTTCAGCATGCTACACTATTGTTTAAACTTAATGCAAAGCAATTTTGGAATGGAGGTGAAAAGGTCTTTTTTTATTAATTTTGTTTATTAGAGCAATTCAAATGACTGAACAGTAAACAGAATGCTAATGGTAATACTTTAGTGTGTATGTCATAACATATTTACGGCAAAGTCTCTCTATATGTCATGAATATAATTTGTAGTCAGCTTAATTAGAGCTTTACTCAAGCAGACATTTTTCTTTATGCGAGTACATTTGTTATGAAAACATCCAAAGTAGCATATTAGAAGAGGAAGCATCATATTTGTGTGCTTCTTTAGACACCAAATTAATAAACACAAGAACAAAACATGTACAGGTAGTTTGTCCTTTAATGTTGAGTTTAGTAAATTCCATTCCATAATTATTAGAACATTCTAAGAAGCATGATGGTTCTCCAGGGAAAGACTTGTCTCGTCAATTCATTTAATCAGGATTCTATTCTTAGGAAGAGAACAGAACATTACATGACCTTTTCACTAAAAAAAATGAATGCATCCATTTAACGTGATAAATTCAGTGTGTTCTTTCTCTTTGAAAACTTGTATCAGATCTAAACAAACCCCATATAATCTTATTCTTAAGTCACTGGAAAAAAGATGTCATACCAACAACAGGGAAACAATGACTTATGATTCATATTTGCTCTCCAATATAGTATCAGCACATGCACTATTTTTAAATGAAGTTGCATTCAGATTTATTCGGTTAAAGGCAGTGTTCTTCAAGGATAAAGGGCCAAACAAAAAGATTTCAGTTAACTACAGTATTATACATTTGCCATATACAGAAACAGACTTTTTTCTTACGTATTTTAAAGGTTGTTCTTCTTTTGGCTTTTAGGGGTTGCCACAGCAGAACTCTGGTCCACTAATGATTGGCAGCAGATTTTTACAGTGCCGAGGTGCCAGCTTGATGCCCAACCTTCAACGAAGGCACGCCCATTCACGCATGTCTTTCGAAGGCCACTCGACCATGGAGAGGACATGCAGACTCCACACAGAAGGCACTCCAGCTGAGAATTGAACGGGAGAACCTCTTGCTGTGAGGTGACAACGCTACTGCTGCACCACCATGGATTTATGTAACTTAAAAACTATATGTACTTATGAATAAATTAACTCTGACTGGAGAATTCGATTTTTGTCAACTTTTAAGACGTCAGCATAAGACTGTCTGCAAAACTTGTCATCTCTGTTAACTTTCATTTGCCCATTAGTAGGTGACCAGGCAGTATACCTAATGAATGACTCCCAGGTAGCTGAGCTCATGCATTTATAACCAGTGCAGTAGCTGAAGGTGCCATTTTCATGACCCACAAAGGAACCAATATAGGAGTTGAGACAGGCCTGAGTACGAGAATACAGTGTTTGACCACCTAAAGATAGTCTAGTATGATTGTGAAGCATCAGAGGAAGACAGATTAGTGTAAAGGTTATTAACATCAGACATTCAATACCTCTGGGACCAATGCTGGGTACCTAGGATCCACAGATTCCATATGCAAGTTAAAAGGGTGGTGTTCTGGCACCTAAACTGGAGAAGCGATTGTGTTGCTAAGACCAGAATATAAAAAGGTGCTCACAGCACATCTTCCTTCATACATCTCAGAGGATTAAGGCAGGACAGTGACTGAAACTCTCTTCCTATATTATCACTTGTATGATTGGCCACCTCAGCATAATGAATTTCAAGAAGGACATGAAACTGGAAGAGTGTAGCAAAGGACCCCTCAAGCTGTACTATGAACAGGTAAAGCTGGGGAGGCTGGATATGACATAAAATTCACCTTATTCAGAAGAATGAGAAAATACAATAGGAGACTGCTCCAAATCTGTTACTTGAACAGAAGAAGTTGTGAATTGGATCCAGGGTTGCCAGATGTCCCTATTTGGGTGGGACTGTCCCGAGATCAGCAGCCTGATCCCAAGTCCCACCCTGCTGGTTTAAATCCCGGCCAGCCTCCGGTTTGTTTTTTTTTTTTTTTTTGATTGGCCCGTATGCCTGTATACGGGCCAATCAAAACATCGCAAAACAGAGCTACTTCTGTTTAATGCGGAACTGCGATGTTCTGCATTAAACAGAAGTAGCTCCGTGATGTCCACATAATAGGCAGGAGAAGGTCCCAGTCATATCTGTGAGTCAGGTGCCATAAGCTTCCATATCACACAAGCACTCAGTCCACCACCACCCCCAACAGCCACATGTATTTCATCAGTCATATCCTTGCTGTTGGGAATGATTACAGAATCAGCACACTCGTTTTATGGAATACACACAGGATGTAGCATGCTGAAATGGTGTCCCATGCAGGTGTGTCCCTAGCCATAAGCAGCACCCTGCACACATCCAGACTGATATATCACTATGAACTAGAAGGACTGCCAGGAACACCTCACCCACTTGCCCATGTCACACCAGGGGAATCCACTGGCTTCCAGCCTGATAACATGAGTGACAAAATGCAGTGGCCTGCATCATTCTCATGTGGCCTACAGGCCTCTGGCAAATGTCCATAGCTCACCCATAGTACCATCATATGCTTCACCCATAGTGTCATCATACGGAATGTAATAGGGTCCTAACTAACAACATAACACATTAAGCAGAAAACAAATGCAAGGCCATGCTGATAAATGCCATTAGCATGCCATTTCATGTCCTAGTGCAAGAATTGTGGACCAAGACATAAATACTTCTGTGATAAAGGTCAAACTATAGAAATACTTCTGAGATATTGCTCTCATACTGTTGGGAAGAGGATAACAATTGCAGAGTGGGGGGCATAAAAGCATGGATATCATAGAGTGTGTGAAGCCTGAAACTCAAATGTCTGCTCATACTTCCTCCTGACTGCAAACCCATGAATGCATAACCACAAACCTGCTTGTAAACCACAATGTTAAAGGAAATTGACCAGATATATGCATCCTGCCTTTGGATAACCTGGGCAAGTCTGTACAGCTGAGAGGTATGCCCACACCAGGATATGGTCATTTAGTTAAGTTGAGAAATGCACAAAAAGGGGACCCCCAGCCAGCATGGCACCAAGGTGCTGGATCATTTACACAGACCCATCACTCAATTGTCTGTAGCCACCCCTCCACAATGGCAGGAATGTGCAACAATGTCTAGTCTTTGCCTCACAATATTGGTCTCTGCTGCATTGCTCTTGTATTACCCTGGTAAACAACTGTGAGCAAACAATGATATCTGTCAGTAGTTGATGGCACAGTACATTACACTGTAAAACAGTACATATGTCCAAAAATCTATGCTAAAACAGAACATGTTACACAAGCAACACAGACAGTAATAGGAAACTTAGTTACACACAGTATCCCCCATTTTGGAGCAATTGTGTCTCCATATTGGCAACCTATCTACAGATATCCTGCAAAAATAGCTTGCTAGGTGTAGCTGTAGGACACAAAACCATGGAGTACAACTCTCCCTAGAATGGATTCCTACAAGCAATATACAAGGTCATACTGGGCATGCTCCTACACTTAGAGAAGTAAAGCCCATGTTTGAGACCACAGTGGACCATAGATATCTGTTATCTGCAGATGTATGTGCACATACACCAAAATGCAAACTGTTTGGTCTTCACACACACACACACACACACACACACACACACACACACACACACACACACACACACACACACACACACACACACACACATTGGACAGGAAAACTCACAGCCAGCTGTAGGTGGCAGATATGTGGCAAATCTCCATCTATTTTGTGTGATACACACACATATCTAAGGTCAACATACTACAATAATTCAAACATACACACACATACACATGGGGAAAAGAGACAGACAGTGAGAGACACAGTACCATTATGAAGCCTTTCCTACACAGTACACATCCCATAGTTCCATTCTACACTATCTGCTGATGTATGTCACCTTAGATGTACCTTTGAACAAACCTCAGATCTGTAAGCTCAATAGCACGTGCAACAGATGCATGACTTACTAAAGCAACTAAGTAGATAGGTAGGGTTTTGACTCTCATTCCTGGCAACTGTGTGTGTATCTAAAGGAATTACTTTTTTACTCCATCCCCACCCAGTACACGTCCCATTACCCAATATCAAAACATGTGCTGCAGTCAGTCACTGTACAAATTCCTTTTGTTAGCCCTCAGCCCTATAAGCTCTGTTGTGCTTGTGATAACTGTGTAACAGTAGAGTACCAATAACTATTTATGTAGCAATCCTAATCACAGTCCTGTCAAATGTAAAGGTGTGTCTGTTTGGTGTGTGTGTGTGTGTGTGTGTGTGTGTGTGTGTGTGTGTGTGTGTGTGTGTGTGTGTGTGTGTGTGTGTTTGTAGGTGAATGATTTTGAGGCCATTCCCACTCACTCCATTTCACATTGCCCTCCTTTATCACTGCTGCTGATGTCACTCAGCTTTAAAGATACCTTTGGAAGCTCTTAAATATGTAAACTGCATGGCGTGTCTGATAAATGTATAATACTGTAGTGTAGCAAACTAGTTAGACAAGAGTTTCAATCTCAGTTCTGACAAATGTAAAATTGTATAAGAGTGTCTGTAGTTGTAGAAACATGATTTTGAGGCCATTGGCACTTACTACATTTCCTTTTCGTATCCTTTTCACTGCTGCTGATGTCACTCACCTTTTAAGATACCTTTGGACAACTTTCAAATGTGTAAGCTTTGTGGCACATCTGATAACTGGGTAAATTAATACTGCAGCAAACTAGGTAGGTAGGAGTTCTAATCTCAGTCTTTGCAACTATAAAAGTGTATTTGTTTGCGTGAGAGTGTCTGTACTCATAGAGACATGATTTTTAGGCCATTGGCACTTACTACACTAGTTACTACTGCCATGTAACTCAGTAGACATCTTCAAAAACTGGGTAGACTGCAAGTGTACCTGACATGTACGACCCTAGCCATGAAACAACTGTCTGATATGGAAAGAGCCCAAAACCTCCAAGTGTTTCTGATCACATCTTGGGTACTTACAGGCAATCCCTGCTTGACTGACAATGCCGTGTCTGCCCAGCTGTGTTACAAATGCCACAGCTAGGAAACCACAATCCGTATACACCACATGCCATAGATACCTCAACTGCATTACCACATTCAACAAAACATGCTTGGTGACAGGTCCATAACCCAGACACTGGCCACATTATGCGATATATGTTGCATACATGTCAATCAAAGCACCTCACTGGCCATCTTCAACAGAAATTCAGATTAGTGGATAGTGAATAAAACTGTCACCCTGGGGATCACTCAAGTGGCAGTAGTTGAGAGATGGAATGCTGACAAATGTCAGGTGCCATGATACCAGTGTACTCACATGTCCTACTCTTCTCATATCTCCATGGACATTAGTCTGATACACACCCAGGGACACCTGCACCAATGGACCCCATTGCTGACAAATCTGTCTGTGTGCATTATTACGTATAACAGTGTTTGTGAGTTTGTAAACTTGCAGTTGAAAATACGTCGAGGACCTTCTCACCCACTACACCCCCATTGCTATACATAGAAAGGGCTGCTGCTGTACTGCACTGTAAAGGTACCTTGTATCACCCTTCACCCTATGGGCTACCTTGAGCTAGCAGTACCAGCATAACACTGTTCTACCACTGAATAGACAGGTGTGGTTTACCCACTGAGTCCTAGCATATGTGAGTATGTGTGTGTGTGTGTGTGTGTGTGTGTGTGTGTGTGTGTGTGTGTGTGTGTGTGCATATTTGTAGGAGACAGCATTCTGAGGCCCCATTCTCCAAATGCACTGCACATTGCCATACATTACAAGGGATGGTGATGTTGCTCACCTTAGGAGAGCCATAAAACAATCTTCACCCTACTAGCTCTGTGGCATGTGCAACAAATGCATATCAGTGTAATAACAATAATTAAATAGGCAGGCAAAGGTTTGAATCTCATTCCTGGTAAATGTGCGATTGTGGGTTTGTCATAGCATTATCACGGGTATGAGTGAGTACTATATCCAATGTGGGTGAGGTGCAGGGTGCAATATTTTTACACCATGGTACCCGCAGTACATGTCCTAAGGTCCACTGTATGAGGACTGCTATTACCATCGACCATACAGGTAACTTATGACACTCTTCAGCACAATAAGGCATGTGCTGTGTGCTACAACTCTGTAACAGTATGGACTGACTGACGAGATAGACAGGGCTGCTAACCGCAGGTGTGGCAAATATGTGTATGGCTGTATCTGTGTTGGTCATTGTGTATTTTTCTGTAGCTGATAGTATTTCCTGGCCATTCTCACCCAGAACATCTCCCATTGCCATATTGTGCAAGACCAGTGAACGTTGTTCAACTGAGAGGAACTGTGGACCACACTTCACCCTACTTTCTCTGTGGCATGTGCAATAAATACAGAGCACTTGCATAGCAAGACCTGGGTAGGTAGTGGTTCTAATCTCAGTCATGCCAAGTGTGTGTGCTTGAGTAACAAATGTGGCCATGGTTTACAGTTTTACACCATTTTACTCCCAGCACATGTGCTGTCCTACGTCCACATGGCTGATGCCTAACTTCCACCACATGCTGTGACACAGACATTCCACAGTCGACGATTGCCAACATCTCACTCAACTGTCTATCTATGACATCAGCATAATAATGGTGGGCATCTCCAAGACCAAGGATGTTGTCAAACATAACATTAAGAGTTGGATTTGTGACCCTGAGAATATGTCCAGTGTTAGATTTGGCACATGTCTGTGCCTCCATGACAGTCCAAAACATGTCTGGTGACACCTGCTGTGGCACTTGTGGCAGGGCCATGATGGGCAGCAGTCCACCTATGAGCACCCCTGTCCATCCACATCTGTAGAATCTGCCTGTTCTCTGGCTATGGAAGGTGTATACACACTAAATAGTTCCCTTAGATTTACACGACAAACATGTGTATCATACTCATATTCACAGGTAGCATATGGATATGTACAATATCCCTGTAATTGGCGTAGCAGTGGCACAGTCAGTAGTGTTTGACAGACACTCGAGTGTTTGTCATATATGAGCTGTCCTTTTCTGGGGTGAGTTAGGGTCCTGAGCTGTGTTCTGTGTCACAGCAGAGAGAGGCATGTGCTATGGCCATATGTGCTGTTTAGCAGGACATCACTACATCAAGTCTTGCTCAGACATAAATCTTTCAAAATCCTATTTCCAATTATTAGAAAACACATACTAAATTCACTTATATGCTTGCTTGTTTCACATACCTTTTTATTATTTCACACTGCACTGGGTTGTGTCAAAAGGTTTCTCCACGTCTTTTTGTTTCTCAACGTGGAGTACTGATAGACAGATGCTTGGAATAGGTGTCTGCATGCCCTTTGTAGGTAATGCTCTTGACCAGGTGATGGCCTGTGCACCTATTGCTGTTCCCCAGAGACTAATTGCATGCAGAGCAGCTGAGTAGTTCTTCCAATAGCCAATGTCATGGCAACACACTCCTGAGTACTTAATGTGGGTGTTGTCCCTTTGCCTTGCCTGTGGGGAACACATCCTGGAGGTGCATGGATACTGAGTGTTACACACAGCAGGTGGGAATAACTCTTACAACAAGACTTGTGGAGACAGGCCAACTAAATGGTGGAGAAGGTTACAGACTTAGGGACCGAATGTGAGTATTGCTGTTATATAGTGTGAATACTGTAAATATTATGGGCTTTGTGTGTACATGCTCCTTCTGCATGGATGTCAGTCTGACAAAGTTATGTGCCTGCATTGCTCTGAACTGTAGGCCTATCCACATAATGGCCAGTGGTTTGCCTGTTATGTTTGGTGTGTTACCCAGATAGGTGCTGTCCTTGGCAAATCAGTGGCATGCTCTGGTCATTGCTACCAGTAAACGTCAACATCCATTTGTGTTTCTGACTTCATATCCCTCAGAATAGAGATGTTGCAACCAACCCTGTAACACCAGAAACATTCTCATTGTATAACAGCAATATTTCAAATATGGTCCTGTGTTTAGACCTCTATCCTCCACTTATCTGACAGGCTTTCTCCAGTTATCATGCAGTCGAAGGTTGATGGGTATGGTCTATCAGTATTTAGTGCTGTCATTCCTGCTATCATCGCAGTGATTTTGTGGAATAAGACACATTAAGTGAGGTAGGTGCCATACATATGAGTGCAAAAGCTGGACAGCATGTTGAACCCTGTACAGTCAAGGGGTGGTTCTGCGGAATAGTATGACATGTCTTAGAATCAGTCTGTTAGAACATGTGAGATATATTAGTTATTACATGGACAAATGTTCTATAGCTGTTACTTTTCATACATTTCACCATGAGGACTGTAGTGAGTTACAATGTACTTTTCTGGAAAAGGTCTGTTGCCCAGTTTGATCGAACACTTATAACAGAACCATTGTTATGTGAAAAATCAATTTACATTGTATCATTTGATACTGTATCCCCTAGGGGGTTAACTGATGAATGTAATTGGAGGGTCTATATTAGAACATCGAAGTTTCAGAACTTTGAATGTTCTAATATCGATCGAACATGCAGAACAGGGAATTTTTTCCTAGGGAAAAAATATGCTGTTCCGAAACACATACACACAACACAAGCCCACCAAAGAAACAGCAATCCACACACATACACCTAAAATCTTACATCTAACCCTACACTAAACTGTACATGCACCACTATCTATCCACTTACCTTAACCCAAACCCTAACCCTAAGGTCCGTCACTATCGCATACTCACCTCACCCGCGCCCTAACCCTAACTCACCTACCCTGCCCTAACCCTCACGTCCACATAATTACACACTAACCTGACCCGTGCCCTAACCCTAACTCACCTAACCCACCCTAACCCTCACATCCACACAATCGCACACTTACCTGAACCCGTCCCGTAACATTCCACCACAGTGCTGAAAATAGCAAAGCGACAAGAACGGACAATTGAATTCTTTCCCCTAGGAAAAAATTTGGTTTTCTGTAGCTTTGCTATTTTCAGCGTTCTCTGAATATGGGTCGATATTAGAACATTCGAAGTTCTGAAACTTCGATGTTCTAATATAGACCCTAAATGGAGGCTGTTTAAGAACATACATAATTAAGTGTCAATTGCTTCCTGTATTTAAGGCAAATATGTTTTGTAATGTTTTAATACTTGACGGAAAAACACATTAAAACATTTGTGTGTATTAATGGCTAGTTATCTGTTGTTTTACTATCTTCAGTCATTTTAGTTATATTGCTATAAGGTCAGTGTATGTCTGTCCATTGTGTATGGCTGATCCTGAATTTGTAGCACTATCCTGTGTACTTATTAGTTGACTGTGTGTGTGGGGGGGGCAGCACATGTCAGTGGCATGGGTCCCTTTTTATCATTATCAATGTGTTTGTATGTCCATAGACTGGTCCCCCAACTTCATCTGGCATGTTCCAGAATTGTACTAAGGTGCTTTTGGTTCTGACAGTGCTGCAAGTTATTGACAACTAAATCATTACTGATTCCACAGTCTTCCTTCCCTATGATAAACCAACTGCATTGCATGCTATGATGAAAACATTATAAAATAGTGCAGCTCAGATGGCTTACTGGTTATATGCTTTGACTACTGTGTACAGGTTCCTGGGTTCAAGACCTACATGGGCTGTATGTTTTGTTGCAGGCCAGGTGTATATTATTTCCTTTACATAACATGCCTATATGTGCTGTCATTACAGCAGCAAGGGTGTGAGTCTACTGTATGGGACATGTGTATACATGGGTAGTTGCACATGTGATATGCAGTCACACACCCATCGCACAGCAGTTACACTACCATGGAGACAAATATAATATACCAGACATTTGACTTTTAAAATAGTTCTAATTAGTTACCTTTCCTGTAACTAGTTTAGTCCAGATACAGATTTGCTGTATCCAGGACTGTATGTTAGCCTTTGAGTTTTGCCCAAGTCCGCTCCTCAATTTGCCACTTAGATATGCTAGTTCTCTCCTCTCCTGTACTTTCAATAGCTTATTACTTTAGCACTTTACCAGACATCTTGTAGCAAGTATCTTAGCACACAAAAGTGCTAAGAGCACTAAGTGTTCTATGAGGAAACAGCTCCAGTAATTATTATTAATGGCCACCTCTCCAGGCATGTCTACAGGTCAGTTCCCTGTGCTTTCACCTATTAAGCTGCTAAACTTGGCCATCCTGAGGCAATGTAGCAACTGACTCATGTACACTGACAACCATCACCTCTTACCTCTCTACACTCAGACTTGCAAGCGATGCAGTTATATATCAAAACTGGAAGCCACACACTCTCCAGCCAAGACCAGAATAGTTGGGCAAGAGGAGACGGTCAACACTTGCACCACACTACATGAAATACATAGCCCTCCAGAACACACACCAGCACTGCCTTCATATAAAAACACAAACCACACACCCACCTTTGCGGAGGCTCTCAATAAAAAGTTGCACAAACAGCAGAGACCTCCAAAGCAGACATGCACTCCACCACCACCGCACAACACTAATCACAAGACACATATGTCTCCTAAACAGTGTGACAGTCAACCAAACCACCTAAGGCAAAACAGCATTTCCAAAACACTAGGGATAGTTGACTTGATAATGAGGAACAGTGATGTCCCACTCAATAAGTTGTAAAAGGAGAAAGCGACTGTCAGCTGCCTGTCAGATGCCAGAATCTGCCACATAACACACACACTGTGGTCCCTGAACAACAGGTACACATATGACTCTGTCATTGTACATGTGGGTGTGAATGACCTGAGCAGTACCTCCCTGGACTGTATGGAAATAGACATGGAGGAGCTCTCGGACTATGTAGCCCAGATGGGTATAACCCTAGCCCTGAGCAGCATCTTACCATCACCCAGAATGATACCACAGTACAACCTGAAAATGACTGATTTCAACAATTGGCTACATTTCTAGTATCATTTTAAGGGATCCACTATCTCTGTGCCTGGGATGACATGTTTGACAAACCTTGATCCTTTGTCAGAGATGGCCTGCATCTGTTACCCCTGGGCTTCCAGATACTGGCCAAGGCTCTTGCTACCCCTATAGTGTCGTTTTTAGGCAGTGTAACAGCTACAAACAAATGTAATCTGAGGATCATGCTGCTCAACACTAGAGGTCTACATTTCAAAATGCACTCACTCAAAGCACACCTTAAAATGGAGAACATCAACATTTGTGCTGTAACAGAGAACTGGTTCAAGGTAGCAGGAAACACACCTGCACTACCAGGCTAACAGTCATTCCACACCTGTTTGGACCAGAACTTGAACTGAGCTGCAAAGGTGGTGGTGTTTCAATAATCATAACTGATGCACACACATACAGACTGTTAGCACAACATAATGCATCTGAGATACTTCAGGTGCAGCTAACATTGGGTAAGACAGCAATACAGGTCATAGCCTGCTGTAGGTCTACAAACATGGCCCAAGACTCACATTTCTAAGTACCCTGGGGAATATTAGGTTCCAACTCAACAATCTCATACTGGCCGACATCAAATTCCCCACCATTAACTGGAAAAACTACTCATGTGCCAATACACTTAGCCAATGCTTTCTGGAATTCATTAATTCCAATGCCCTGAAATGCTCATTCTTACTCCCACTAGAGGTAGCAACATCCTCGACCTGGTCATAACTAACATGGGCTAACATTGCACTACACCAATAATCAACTCCTCCCTGGTTAGATACTAACAGAAACTAATCACCTTGGAAAACTACATCCTTCCCACCACCCCACAAAGGTAAACACCATGAAATCTTCTCCAAAGCTAAATTTGGGCACCTACAAACAGAGGTGGCTAACTGCATGGCACCCATGCAGATGAGGACTAGTTGCATGACCGCAGAATTTAAACCAATGCACTGTATGAACACATACACAAATGCATAGATCTCGCCATATACAATACAACTAAGATGCTCTCCTCAGAAAAAAGAAAGCCAATCTGGTGGTCCCTGCCATAAAAAGAATTCTACAACAAAAGGAGGAAATTGATGAGAATAAGGTGAAGTCTCAAGACTGGACATACTCTCTTATCGGCCTCAACCAAAGGTTAAGATCTCTCATCCAATCCTGTAAAGGTAGCGATGAAAACATGATTGCAGCAGACAGTGAAGACAACCACAAGGCCTTCAATATTTATGTGTAGAATCAATACAGCACAGTAGCAAAACCCTCAGATTATGCATGCTTCTATCTGCTAAGGTGGTTCTTTTCTGGCTTCCAGACAACTATAAAATGCACTAAGGTGATATTTCTGTCAATATATGTTAGCAGGAACAGTGTTACTAGAAAAACCTCCTCAGTTGATCTACTCACATCATTTGGATATGTCTCTATTGTCATGCCTTTGTCCCCCCAACTTTGTCTGGCTTGTTCCAGATTCATTGCAATAAAGGGTTGTGAGCATACCTCTCCACTGCCAGGCTGTTTGAAGACTGTCCAGGTGTTTGGCCCATACTTTCTTTCTGTTCCACAGTTTATTCCCATTTCTCTGGGTAACACTTTTATGATGCAAGGATTTATGTCACTGAAGACTGACATACATGTCAATTCCCATCCTCATATCATTCAGACATTGCTGCTGATATAGTCCCTGTTGCTTTACAACTGTTCAGTTATGACAGCAATATTTGGATTATGTCCGTATATGGGGCCCATTCCCCACCCTTTGTACAGCCTCTGTTCATTAGTCTTGCACTAAGAAGTTGATATGTATGATTGTGAGGTATGTCTGCACTGCATGTTATATATGACTATATATATATATATATATATATATATATATATATATATATATATATATATATATATATATATATAGATATAGATATACAGATATACATATATATCTACAGATATACACACACACACACACACACACACACACACACACACACACACACACACACACACACACACATATATATATATATATATATCTATATGGGTCTACCTGATATAGCTGATATATATGGGACGATGAGAACACCGACACCAGAAGATCGAAAACTGAGATGACCGACGGATGAAAACCCCGACGCTGAGAATACCAACATGTGAAAAGGCTGTGTAAGTATTCAGTAGTGACAGACGTTAAGGTGCGAGTAAGGTAAGTGTGCGATATTGACGGACTCTAGGGATAGGGGTGGGTTAAGTGAGTTAGGGTTAGGGCGCGGGTTAGGTAAGTGTGCGATAGTGACAGTCTTTGGGTTAGGGGCGGGTTAAGTGAGTTAGGTTTAGGGCGCGGGTTAGGTGAGTGTGCGATAGTGACGGACCTTAGGGTTTGGGTTAAGGTTGTAAATAGTTGTGTATGTAAGGTTTAGTGTGGGTTTGTAAGGACTTTGGTGTGCTTGTGTTGTGTGTGTGCTTTTTGGACAGGGGATTTGTTTTGTTTGTTGATTGTCGGGATTGTGGTGTGTCGGGCATGTGAGGTTTCGTGTTTGTGAACTGTCGGTTATGTGGTGTCGGTGATTTCGTTGTCGGTGTTGTAGTGTGTCGGTGTTGTCAGGTAGATCCATATATATATATATATATATATATATATATATATATATATATATATATAGTTATAGGTCTACTTCAGAAGATCGACAGACCGTTTGATTGCCATTCATTTGGTCGAAAGCTCATTTGGTCGACAACCAGTATTCAAGGCAGTTAACAGGGATTTGCCCCCCTCCCCAATGTTGTGCGACCCTGGAGTTGATATATATAGTTAGGGGGGTGTGGGGGGGTGAACCTATTTTCATTTAAAATGTGTAGTTTTTCTTGTATTTTCATGCTTTTAAACAAAAATAGGTGGGGGGCTTTGCCTCCACACTCCCCATTGTGGGGGGCCATGCCCCCAACACGCCCCTAACTCTATATAACAACTCCAGGGTTGCACAACATTGGGGAAAGGGGCAAATCCCTGTTAAGTGCCTTGAATACTGGCTGTTGACCAAATGAATTTCGATCAAGTGGTCTGTCGATCATATGAAGTAGTGTGTGTGTGTGTGTGTGTGTGTGTGTGTGTGTGTGTGTGTGTGTGTGTGTGTGTGTGTGTGTGTGTGTGTGTGTGCATAGGTTCATAGGTAGATACTAGGCTATTGGCCCTAGGGCCTATATAAGCCTAGCCAACAAGATTCCCTGGCTTTCGCTGCACAAGACAAATAATTTCCTGTGCCCCTCTTGAGCAGACACACAGAAGTGAATCATGGGGTGGATTTCCTATTTACCATCCAAATGTCAATATTTATCTTAAAGAGGGCTAATGAGGACCTCTGCTTCACATAAATGGGTAGTTTGTTCCAGAGTATGGGAAGTATTATGGACAGTAATCTATCCCTCCAGTATGTTCAGTCTATTGTGGTGACAAGGTTTAGCTTCCTGGAACATGTGTTTTGGAGGGACTCAGATTTCTTTATGTGTAGCATGTCCAACAGCTCTGGGTTTGACATTGCTTTGTATGTTAGGCAGAGATCAGCTCTGAGAAGGCGATATGCAATGTATTAAAGCTGGTGTATTTTAAGATAGTTTGCTTAGGGCATCTGTTTGAGGCCAGTGATCCACTTTGTGAGGTAATTTTGCAGACTTTCCAGTTGTTGTAGATGTCTTGTGAGGTACATACCAAACAGGCCATTGTACTGTATAATAGGTTTAATGAGGGATGAGTGGAGAGGAACAATGATCTCCTTTTTTCCTGGATGAGACACCTGTTGTGATGTGATGTGCCACACAGAAGGGTTTCCTGAGTACTGTGGCAATGTGGTTATCAAAGGAGAGGCTACTATCCACCTGTGTACCTAGGTCTCTTATCACATTTTCAGTGTTAAGTGTACTAGCAGCTATGTGGTAGTTCATGGGCACAGAGTTTTACCCAAAGGGAATGCATTATTTGGCGTTGAGTTTGAGGCCATGGCTTTGACACCAGGCATCTGGCTCAGTGAGGCCCTTTTGTAGACTGTCCACATCTTTACAGGATTCAATAATGGCTCCCAGTTTGCAGTCGTCTGTGAACTTTGTTAGCCATAGACCTCCTGTGTTAGCCTGAACTTCAGAGAAGTAGATTTCAAACAGGAGAGGACCAAGGACTGAACACTGTTATACTCCACTAGTCACTGGTCAGGAGTCAGATTTGGAGTCTGCTACTTTCACAGTGTGGGTTCTATCTGTAAGCTAGTTGGCAGCCCATCCCTTTACATATGTATTTATGCCTAGTTTAGTGTGTTTATCTGTAATTCCAGAGTGGGGGATGCTGTTGAAGGCCTTGGCAAGGTCTAGGTAGGCTGTGTGAACCACACTGGCCTTGTCCTTGTCTCTGGTGACTGCTTCAAAGAAGTCAATCAGGTTTAGGTGAAATGATGTACCTTTCACAAACCCAAACTGGCTGGTGTCCACAGTTTGGAGGTTACCTATGTCATTGTTTATAAGTTCCATGTTGATACGCTCTATGGCCATGCAGATCAGGCTTCTCAGGCTGATGTGGCAGTGGTGTCCAGCATCTGTGGTGGCTCCCCCCTTGTGGAGTGAGATAACCATTGCTGTGTGCCATTCAGTAGGCCAAAGCCTGAAGTAAGGCTATGAATGAACAACTTACTTCATTGGGGTGCCCGTTCATTCTATTGTTTGTGCTTAACACAGCCTGGGATGCTGTCTGGTCCCATGGATGCTGTATTCTTGGCTTTGGAGAGTGTAGTTTTTACTTATGTGGCCGTTATTATAGGGGCTTTACATTCATCCAGCATTGAGATGGGCAATTTAGTGGGTGAGAGGGAGGTAAAGTTAGCACTGAACCCATCTGCCAGGATGTTGGCAATATCAGTTGGTTCTGTATATTTTCTGCCATTGTTCTGTAACTCAGAGCAGGTCTGAGTGTTGCCATTGAGATTCATGACATAGCTATAGAATGCTTTGTGATTGTCTTTAGAATCAGTTGCAATTTATTTTTTTTTTGTAATTAGCTTTGGTGGATTTTATGAGGGATCTTAGCTTCTTACTGAGGCTGATAAGGGAGTTCTTATAAAGATGGGAGTTTACTCCTTTTTTGCAACAGTTCCTTCCTTCTGTTGTACAGTTTCTTTATGGCAGGGGACCACCAGATTGGCTTCCTTTATTGGGAGGAGAGCATTTTGGTTCTATTTGGGATGACACGATCCATGCACTTGTGTATGTGTTCATACACTACATTGATGTAATAGTCAGCAGTAGTACTTCTATTTTCCATCTGCATGGGTGTCATGAAGTTAGCCACTTATGTCTTAAGTAGCATGAAGTTTTCTTTGGAGAATTTCTTTATGGTGGTTTCCTTAATGGGGAGTGTGTGCGATATATATATATATATATATATATATATATATATATATATATATATATATATATGTATATATATATATATATATATATATATATATATATATATATATAGGTTCATAGGTGTGTACTAGGCTATTGGCCCTGGAGGCTTTACAAGTCTAGCCCATAGGATTACCTTGGCATCATGCCACCCGACCGTAGACCATAGTGCCTCTGTCAAGTAGAGCCACTGGAGTGATCCCCGTGGTGAATGTTCTATTTCCCTTCCACTCATCAAGATTTCTCTTGAAGAGGGCCAGTGAGGTGCTCTGCTTGACATGTATGGGAAGTCTATTCCATAGAATGAGCAGTCTCTGGGTTATGAACCTGTCCCTACAGCATGTTCTGTTGATTGTGGTATTGAGGTTGACGTGTCTGAAGAGTGTGGTGCAGAGGGATTGGGATTTCTTTCAATGTAACATTTCTAACAGAGCTGGGTCACACATGGCTTTGTATGTCAAGCAGAGATTGCCTCTAAGTAGGCAATATGAGGCAGAGAATCATTGGAGTTTTTTGAGTCTGTCCATATTGGACAAGTGTTTAAGGCCTGGGATCCTCTTTGTGAGGCACTTTTGCAGCCTCTCCAGTTGTTGCAGGTGTCTAGTGAGGTACATGCCAAATGGGGCATTGTACTCGATGATTGGCCTAATGAGGGAAGAGTAGAGGGTTAGACAATGACCACTTTCTTCCTGGATGCAAAACCCTTAGTAATGAGATGTGGCACATAGAAGGACTTTCTGACCACAGTGGCAATGTGGTGGTCAAAAGAGAAGTTGCTGTCAACCTGTATTCCAAGATCTCTTATAATGCCTTCTGTGTTCAGTGGACTACCATCAATGTGGTAATTCAAGGGAACTGGGTTTTTCCTGAGGGGGATGACGACACATTTTTTGGCATTGAGCTTAAGGCCATGGTTCTGACACCACTTGTTTGTTTCATTGAGGCCTTTCTGTAGGATGTCAGCATCACATGAGGAGCTAATGATAGCTCCCAACTTGCACTTGTCTGCAAACTTTGTGAGCCACAGTCCCTTTGTGTAGACCTGGACTTCAGGGAAGAAGATACCAAACATAAGAGGACCCAGGACCAAACCCTGTGAAATTTACTCATGACTGGTCGGCAGTCTGATTTGGAATCAGCTACTTTCACACTGGGGGTTCTATCTGAGAGCCATTTTGCAACCCACCTAGTGATATAGGGGTTGATGCCTAGCTTAGTGAGTTTTTCTGATTCCTGAGTAGGGAATGGTATCAAAGGCCTTAGCCAAATCAAGGTAGGCTATATGAACCACCTTGCCTTCATCCATACCTCCGATGACTGACTCAAAGAAGTCGACCAAGTTGAACAGGCATGATATACCCTTCACAAAACCAAACTGTGTAGGATCCAGACTTTGGAGATTCCCTATAACTTTGTTTATGAGGTCCATGATGATGTGTTCCATAGCTTTGAATATCAGACTCATCAGGCTAATGGGCCTTTAGTTCCCGGGGTCTGTAGTCGCTCCTCCTTTGTGGCGAGGGATAACTATAACAGTCAACCATTCGGTTGGGACAAAGCCTGAGGTGAGGCTGTGACTGAACAGGTCACACAGGTGAGGTGCCAGTTCACTCTGTAGTACATGTGGAACACAGCCAGGGATATTGTCAGGTCCCATAGAAGCTGTATTCTTGGCCTTGGATAGTGCTGATTTAACCTGTGCAACAGTAATACTGGGAGCCTGGCAATCTACTGGTATTGTGATTGGTCCTTTGGGGGGAGAGGGGTAAAGTTGTCACTGAATCTGTCGGCCAGTATATTGGCAATATCTGTTGGCTCGGTATAGGAGGTACCATTGTGCACTAGCTCAGAGCAAAACTGGGTATTGATGTGGAGATTCTTTACATAACTACAGAAGGCCTTGTGGTTGTCTTTACGATCTGCTGCAATTTTGTTTTCATAGCTGGCTTTAGAGGATTTGATGAAGGATCTTAACCTTTTGTTGAGGCTGATTAGGGTGTTTTTCCAGTCTTGGGACTTCACCTTATTCCGCATCAGTTTCCTCCTTCTGTTGTAGAGTTTGTTTATGGCAGGGGACCACCAAATTGGATTCATTTTTTTTTTTTTTGAGGAGAGCATCTTGGTTCTATTGGGTATGGTGCGATCCATGCATTTGTCTATGTGTTCGTACAGTGCATTGGTGTATCATTTGGTGGTCATGTAACTATTCTCCATTTGCATGGGTGCCGTGAAGTTAGTCACCTCAGTTTTTAGGAGCCAAAAGTTAGCTCTGGAGAAGTTTTTCATGGTGGTTACCTTTGTGTGGGTGGTGGGAGAGATGCGGATATCCAAGGTTATTAGTTTGTGGTCAGATCTAATCAGGGGGGAGTTGACTACTGTGTAGAGCAACAGTCACCCATGTTAGTAATGACCAGGTCAAAGATGTTGCTACCTCTAGTGGGAGTAAGAACGAGCTGGTCCAGGACATTGGAATTTATGAATTCCAGAAAGCGGTGGGCATGTGTATTGGAACATGAGTAGTTTTCCCATTTAATGGAGGGGTAGTTGAAGTCATCCAGTATGAGAGCATTAGTTTGGACCCTAATATTCTCCAAGGTGCTTAGGAACGTGGAGTGTGTGTCTTGGGACATGGTTGGGGACCTATAGCAGGCTACAACCTGAATCTCTGTTTTACCCAATGTTAGCTGCACTGGAGGTATCTCAGATGCATTATGTTGCACTACCAGCCTGAAGGTGCATGCATCCTTTATGAATATGGAAACACCACCACCACTGGAGGTTTGGTCCAAGTTCTGGGGCCAAAAAGTGTGGAATGAGTTATAACCTGAAAGTTCAGGGGTGCTTTCTGCTGCCTTGAACCAGCTCTCTGTTACAGCGCAAATGCCAATGTTCCCCATTTTAAGGAGTGATTGAAGTGAGTGCGTTTTGAGATTTAGATTTTTAGCATTGAGCAGCATGACTCTCAGAATACATTTGTTTGTAACTGTTATGGTGGTAATTTGGTCTTTGAAACACCGCCTAAAAAGGCACTATAAGGGTGACAAGAGCCTTGGCCAGTATCCAGAAGCCCAGTGCTGACAGATGTAGGCCATCTCTGGCAAAGCATCAAGGTCTGTCATTCATGCCATCCCAGGCAGACAGATACTGGATCCCCTTATATATATATATATATATATATATATATATATATATATATATATATATATATAGATATATATACATGTGTGTGTGTGTGTGTGTTGGTGTGTCGCTATGTTTCCATAAATATGTTTCAACACACACACACACACACACACACACACACACACACACACATGTATATATATATATATATATATATATATATATATATATATATATATATATATATATATATATATATAGATGTATATAACATTCTACAAATTTATCAAATTTTGAGATAGACAGGTATAGATATATATGTAATATGTATATATGTCTATATACAACAAATGTTTCCACATAGCTTTCTCACTATTGCTTGATATGTTTGAAAAAGCAAGAGTTGTGCCTAGAGTTTGGATGGAGCAGTGGTGTGTTCTCTGACTGAAGTAGACAGAGTCCTGGGTTCAAGACTTGGAGCTTGACATTTTTTTCCCATTAATGTTAAATTACTGGACTGCTTGATATGTTGGGAAAACATAATTCTTTACAGCTTGAATGGCTTCATGATTAAGTGCTTTGACTATGGTGTATGGGCGCCTAGGTTAAAGAGCTAGAACTGATGGTAATAATAAATAACCAGACTGCATGATATGGTGGGAAGAACATCATAAAATTCTACATGTTGCATGGCTTACTGGTTAATTTCTTTGACTGTGGTATGGGCTCCTGGGTTCAAGATTCAGAGTTGACATTTATTTTCCATTAATGTTTAATAACCAGAGTGCATGATATGTTAGGAAAAAGATCAAAATATTCTACATCTCAAATGTTAAGTGTTTTTACAATGGTGTATGGGGTCTTTCTTGGTTTCCATACCTGCAAGGGCTGTTTATTTTGTTGCTACACTTTAAACTTTATTGCAGAGAGGGAATAAAATGAAAGAAAAAATATGTGTTTTGATTATTTTAATAGAGGTATGGACATTGCTTTGTCCACCATTATCTGTGTGGGGGGCTGTGTGAAAATTGATAACATGTTTGGGGCTTTGCATTACCTTGTACTCACACACATTCTGGGGAAAGCATATAATGATGGGGTAGCAAATAGGGACAGATTTTAAATATTGCTCTTACATACATGGGAATGTATCCTGTGTGCTTTACTGTTTTGCTATTTTTTTTATCCACGGTCACTAACAGTAGTGTCTGCGGACACACACTCTCACTGCTGTTGACTTCCGTGCAGGGGGTGTGCATAATGTGAGAACTCTGCTCCTTGACACTCCCCCTCTGCTCATACACAGATCCATGTCCGTGTAAGAGCTGAGCAGCTGCTCTACACAGTCACAAGCCACTCAGTGTCAGAATAACGCTATTCCAACACAGAGCTTCGTGAATACGGGAGATTGAGTTCTGTCAATCATGTCATCTCTAGCAGAGAGATACTGGATCTCCTGAGAATTACACAGAACACATAAGCCAATGTTGCAGTCAATTATCTGTTGACAGTACCACAGCATCATTCTGGGTGATGGTGGTATACTGCTCAGGGCTACTGTCACACCTGCCTGGACCAAATAATCAGAGAGTTCAACCATGTCTCCTGTCATGTAGTCCAGGGAGGTGTGCTGCAGGTCATTCACACCCACATGGATACAGAGGATACTCGTTGTTGTTGTGGAGTGCCACGACTGGCTGTGTCATGGTTGGATACTGGCATGTGATAGATATTTGGCTGTTACCTGCTCCATATTGAACCTTGTGAGTGGGATATTTGCGTGCCTCAGTAGTTAGTTACCTGTGATCACTGTATTGTGCAAGGTGGTTAGCTTTAGGAGCTTTGGTTGAGGGGCACACTGTGTAGGTTAAATATGTGTCCCTTGGCATGTGCCATGTCATGGTGTCTGAGTGGGTGTCTGTCTTGCTGGTCTGTACTGTTTAAGTAAATGTCCATTGAGTGCCTCTGTGAAGGTGGGTGTGTGGCTTTTTACTGTATGTCATGGCTGTAAAAGTGGGTGTCATGGTGAGCTACATGTTCTACATAGTGTGGTATAGGTGTTGATCTTATTCTCTTGACCTGCTAGCCCAGTCTTTGCTGGAGAGTGCATATGTCCACATTGGGTGATATACGGGTAACTCCCACAGGTCTGAGTGTTTGGAGTTTAGAGGGCAGGGTTGTCTGTGTACATGAGGTACTTGCAACAGTGCCTCAGAATGGACAAGTGCACCAGGGTAATGGGTGACAGCACAGAAAACTGCCCTGCAATCATGCCAGGAGGGGTGGACATAACTAGTAAGTACTGGACCTACTTCTGTAATGAACGAGTACTGTTGATGGCTCCCAGCTGTGCCACACTTATTGATACATTATGCTGATAAAGTGCCAAGTCATATTGCCATTTGAAGTGCAAGGCAGAAAGAACTAGCATGATGTAAAGGTGGAACAGAAGGCAGACTTACTCCCACCTGTAATACTTTACCTCAGCTGTGCAGATATCAGCAGGTTTGGCCATGTGAAAGCTCAGTAAGTTTTGTAGCTTATGTGGTAACTGTGCAACACTATAGTAGACATAACTAGATAGGCAGGAGTTCTAATACCAACACTGGAGAGTGTGTGTGTGTGTGTGTGTGTGTGTGTGTGTGTGTGTGTGTGTGTGTGTGTGTGTGTGTGTGTGTGTGTGTGTGTGTGTGTGTGTGAGAATCATGTAGTGTGTTGGTTATACCATTTTGATTTGTGTACCACCCTGTGATTGTCCCATCACCCTACATTACTAGGCCTTCTGAAGTCATTCACCTTAGAAGTTACTTGGGATGAGGAGAACTCATGTAAACTCCGTGGTGCATATGATAACTGCATAACACTGCCATAGAAATAACTAGACAGGTAGTGATTCTGTTATCAGTAGTGGCAACTGTGTGTGTGTTCCTTGGGCCAAAGATCATATGCTGTTTGGCTGATAGCATTTTGATTGGTGTAACATCCATGCCTGTTTACCACCTCACAATGGCATTACCTGATATACCGTGGTAATTGCATCTGCCTCAAATGCAGCATGTCAAACCATTGTGCAGCATTGTCCAGTCCTCTGCACAGATGTCTATGGGATACTCAGATGTTTAGGTTCATAGGTGTGTACTAGGCTAATTACCCTGGAGCCTTTACAATCCTAGCCAAAGGATTACCCTGTCATTCTGCCACCTGACAATATTTCCCAGTGCCTCTGTGGAGTAGAGCTACTGTAGTGATCCTTGCGGTGAATTCTCTACTTCCCATCCATTCATCAAGAATTCTCTTGAAGAGGGCCAGCAAGGTGTCTGTTTGACATGTATAGGACATCTAGTCCATAGCACTGGCAGTCTCTGGATTATGCACCCATCCCTCTGGCATTTTCTGTTGATTGTAGTAATGAGGTTGAGGTCTCGGAGCATGTGGTGCGGAAGGATTGGGATATCATTGGATGTAGCATTTCTAACAGATCTGGGTCAGACATGGCTTTGTAGGTCAAGCAGAGATCGCCTCTAAGCAGACATTATGAAACAGAGAATAGTTGGAGTGTTTTGAGTCTGTCCATATAGGACAACTGTTTCTGGCCTAGGATCATCTTTGTGAGATACGTTTGTGGCCTCTGCCGTTGTTGCAGGTGTCCATTGAGGTACATTCCAAATGGGGCATTGTACCCAATGATTGGCCTAATGAAACAATAAACTCCTACTTCCTGGATGCAAAACCATTAGTAATCAGATGTGCCACATAGAAAGACTCTCTGCCCACAATGGCAATGTGGTGGTCAAAAGAGAGGCTGCTGTCAACCTGTATTCACAGATCTCTTAAAATGTCATCTGTGTTCAGTGGACTACCATCAATGTGGTGATTTATGGGAACTGAGTTGTGCACAAAGGGGATGCTGACACATATTTGGCCATTGAGCTTCAGGCCATGCTTCTGACAGCATATGTTGGTCTCAATGAGGCCTTTCTGCTGGATGTCAACATCATTTGGGTAGTTAATGATAGCTCCCAATATGTAATAATCTGCAAACTTTGTCAACCACAGTACCCTTATGGTAGCCTGCACTTCAGAGAAGTAGATACCAAACAAGGGAGGATCAGGGACTGGACACTGTGGGACCCCACTCATGACTGGTCACCAATATGACTTGGAGTCAGCTACTTTCACACTGTGGGTCTATCTGTGATCCAGTCTGCAATCCACCTACTGATATAGGGGTTAATGCATACCTTAGTGGGTTTTCTATGATTCCAGAGTGGGGAATGGTATCAAAAGCCTTGGCCAGATCAGGGTAGGCTGTATGAACCACCTTGACATCATCCACAGCTCTGGTGACTGACTCAAAGACATTGACCAAGTTGAGCAGGCGTGATCTACCCTCCACAAAACCAAACTTTGTGGAATCCAGACTTTGGGGATCCTTGTTTAGTAGGTCCATGATGATGTGTTCCATAGCTTTGCATATCAGACTCATCAGGCTAATGGAGTGATAGTCCCCAGGGTCTGTAGTCACTCCTACTTTGTGGAGAGGGATGACTGCATCAGTGCACCATTCGGTAGGAACAAAGCCTGAGGTGAGGCTGTGATTGAACAGGGCACACAGGTGTGGTGCCAGGTTACTCTGTAGTTCATGTAGAACACAGCCACAGATAGTCTCAGGTTCCATAGAAGATGTATTCCTGACCACGGACAGTGCTATTTCAACCTGTGTGGCAGTAATACTTGGTGTCTGGCAATCTACTGGTATTGTGATTGGTCCTTTGGGGGGTGAGAGGGGTCAGGTTGGCATTGAATCTGTCAGCCAGTATATTGGGAATTTCTGTTGGCTCAGTATAGGAGGTACTATTGTGCAGTAGCTCAGAGCGCATCTGGGTATTGGCTGGAGATTATTCACATAACTATTGAAGGCCTTGTGTTTGTTGTTCCTATCCACTGCAATTCTGTTTTCATAGCTAGCTTTAGAGGATTTGATTAGTGATCTCAACCTTTTGTTGAGGCCAATAAAGGAGTTTTTCCAGTCTTGGGGCTTCACCTTTTTCAGCATTAGTTTATTTGTTCCATTGTCAAGTTTGTGTATGGCAGGGGATAACCACATTGGCTTCCTATTTTGGAGGACAGAATCTTGGTCCTATTGGTCATTTTGAGATCCATGCATATGTGTTTGTGTTCATAAAGTGCATTGGTGTATTATCTGGTGGTCAAACAACTATTCTTCATTTGCATGGGTGCCATGAACTTAGCCACCTCTGTTTTAAGAAGCCAAATGTTATCTTTGGACATGTTTGTCATGGTGGTTACCTTTGCAGGGGGGGTGGGAGGGATGTTGATTTCCAAGGTAATTAGTTTGTGGTTGGATGCACACCTCAGTATTTTGATGTGTGGACCCAACAACGTCATGTATGTCATCATATACATAAGGGAGAGTTGCATCCATCACCCTGAGTATTTGTGTGTTGTGGTGTTCACTATGTGCCAGTGCATCCATGACAGCCTGGAACATGCATCTGATGACTCCTTCTGTGGCACTTGCAACAGAGGCCCAACAAGCAGCATTCCGCCTGCAAGCACCTCTGCCCATCTGCCTGAGTGGGACCTTGCCTGCACTCTGGCTGTAGTCAATATCTACTCACACACTTGCCATTGTCACCACACTAGCCTGTTCAAAGCCACCACTTGACAACTGTCCATCATCTGTGGCCACTGGTGACAGGGTATGTGTTGGCATTGTCACTGTGTGCAGTGATGGTGTGCACAAGGGTGGGATGCCAACTAATAGTACAGATTCATCCCCTGACAACCCCACCTGTACCTCAGTATTCCTATAATCACTGGCAGAGTCTTCAGAGATGTTGACATTGTTTCAACAATGGAGATACCCAGACCCCATTGCTACCTGTGAAAGGAAGACAACATATGTACATCAATACCAGCACTTTGTTGTTGGCTGATACACACACACACACACACACACACACACACACACACACACACACACACACACACACACACACACACACACACACACACACATGCACTTACAGGTGAGGTGGCACAAATCTGTTACACAGACTACACATTACCCACATGGTGACATGCATGACACACAGCTGTCAATATCATGCATTGCAGCCAGTTGTACAACATGTAACTGACAATATAGAGCTCTGGGATATGTGAATGATGTTAGTGTGTGATGGCCATTTCCCAGCACAGACTGCAGCCATGTACATATCATTGCTGTCTATCTGTATAGCACAGTGGCAGGTACTACAGAACATACCTCACAACTGTACATATCCTCACAGGATGTGTAGCAATCTGGCTCATATATATGCTCTCTTTCTCATAACCCCTTGTTTCTCTTTGACATACATGGGATAATCTGAGGAGTGACATCGCTGATTAATGACATACATGTGAGTGTCAGATATGCAAATGAGAGTGATTGTATGGTCACACAATCCCTGTTACACCACCAGCCTTGCAAGCTTACAGTAGATATAAGTGCACACAACCCTGTTAACATGCCATGTTCTTGTAATATAGAAGATGAGACCACAAGAATGCATTCAAAGATGTCACCCACCTTCCATGTGACATATGACCTGTGCAATCCAATCGATAAACAAACACAAGTGATACATGTAAAATATAATGACTGCAATATGTACAATATGTTGATTGCATACATATGCACACTCTTAAAATGGTAATTTGTTGAAGCACTTTGTAAGTGGCTTACAACATTCACTCTTCTTGTGAAGGTGTCTATCAGCATGGCACATCCTGACTTGGCATTATTTGGCCACTCTTCCATACAAAGGTCACCCAACTCTGTCAGAATGCAAGGGCAGCTCATGTGCACAGCCCTCATCAGGCCACACTGGGGTTTCTATGTGGTGTAGGTCTAAGATCTGTCTGGGCCAATCCATACCCATGTTTATGTTCAGGTGGAGCCATTCTTAGGTAGCTTTGGATATATGCTACAGTTCTTTGTCATGTTGAAGGCTGACACACCTCCTTTCCTCAGCGATCTTGCAGACACCTGATGGATTTTGGCAGAAGTGAGTGTTATTAGGAAATGTTCAGAATTCCCACCACCATGAGTACAGGCCCTCTTCTGTCTGTGGAACAACAGCCCCACAGCAGGCTGCTCCCGCCAGTGTGATTCACAATGGGGATGTTGGTATTCAGGTTATGAGAGGTGTTACTTGTGCACCACACATACCTGTTGGTATTGTGGCTGTGAGGTCGATCCCTAGTCTCATTACAACATAAAACATTTTCACACCTGCCTTTGGGAGACATTATGTGCTGCATTGTGATTTGTATCCAACCCTGGCTATTTTTGGTGTGTGAATATGCTTCCATCTTCTGACCCTACCCCATAGGCCAGATGTATGCAGAATATGAGAGAGTGTTCTCACAGGTAGTACAGAACACCAGTACTAACAAGGGTTCCTGCAACTCCCTTGGTGTTGCTGTATGTCCCCTGACAACCTCCCTGGACAGGTCTTAACATGTGTTGTCATAATTTTTGGACAGACATCAGGTTCTTGTCAACAGTGCTGTTGTCCCTTATTCACCCCAACTTTTGACAACTGTCTCCACTGTGTTCCATGGTGTATGCACTGCTGTGGTAATGTTGTTGTACTCCACTCTTGACTGACATCTTTTAAATATGAGATTCATTTTCTGCTTTGTACACTGTCTGCAAACCATGGTTGTTGCTGTTGCAGGCAACTGAGCATATGTCATGGTCATCCCACTTGGACAGCAGACTGTTATTTGGTGTTAGAGTGCCTTAACTTGATGGCTGTTGTGTACCCAAGCAGACTGTATGCTGTCAGTAAATCACAAGCTGCTGCAATAAGATATTCTTTAAAGGGTGTGCACATATATGCATCCAGCATATTGTGAGATTTGTATACTCCATATTTTGTGGCTGAAGATTGATTGTTTGTAAAGGGGATTGTTCATGTCATAGGTCACATTACAGTTTTGAAAAGATGAGTACTAACATATTGTGGTCTCAGTTTGTATAGACATCACAGACACCTGGCATCTTAACAGGGGTGTGTACACTGTTTATATCCACTATATGACAGTAATGTTTCACACATGTGCCTACCTTAGGCTGTTTATCCACCCATTCTGTTGCTCTGTGTCCAGACTTCTTGCACTGACAGGTTACGTGTTATGCTACAGGGATAATACATTCTCATCAGATAGGCCTCTGTGTTGACCACTGTGATGCAATGCAGTTGACCCTAACACAGGTGAACATGCATATAAAGCAATATGGCTATGAGTGATAGTTGCGTGCATGGTACACTGCATGGCCTTCACATGCATGGGGTATTGGCAAACCACTACAGTACAATTGCATACTCATCAGCTGCAGGCTGCCATCCCACATGGAGACAGGATGGACCAAGGTAGTTGTGTGAGGGGAGTATGGACAGCAGACCCACAAGTGGTATTGGTAGAGGATGGATGCAGCATGTATGAATGTGTACGGTACAACCCCCAACACTACACAATTTTCTGTCCTTCACCATAGATGTGCATGTCTGTGCATTAGAAAACCCCATCCACAACTGCAATCTGACTTGACACATGGACATAGATACTCTACAATTACAAGTATGTCTGCTACACTAGTCTAGTAATCTACACTGGGGCCTTATATGCACATTCCTCGTCCATTGTCTAGGTGCCAACCACTTCCAGTATGTGGGGAGGTCTGCATTCTACTGTTGTACTGAGATGGGTGCCCCAAGAAACACATGGATGTCCCTGGTGGGTGCCAGTGGGGATGCATGGCCAATCCCATGCCTGTGGCTGTGCGGTCCCTGGCCACCGCAGCAGCCCTTTGCCAGGCATGGTGTATGAGGTCACTTTCACGATGCCAGACTTGCTCGTATGTACATGCATTCAGGCCAACATCATTTACCCTGTGGACAAGGTTGTCCCACAGGCTAGTCCTCTCCTTCAGATGTTGCATGGTTGTGTAGTATGGTTTCTATGATTATATTTGTCTGAGCCACTGAGAATGTTGACCTTTGTTGATGTGACATTGCACCTGGTAGACATAATGAGAAAGGCACATCACAGGACCTCATACATTTGGCAAAGATATGTACAGAACCAGCACATCTACATTGAATACCAGTAGCCACTACTCACAAAGACACCATACCCTTGTAACATATCAGCGCTGTATCTGCGTGCATTGCACTGCTGGCCCTGAGGTGTCATATTCCCCCCAATGAGGTCTACTTAATTTCCTACTCCTGTACTCTTCACTCATGTGTGTGTCAAGGGATGACATTGGCCATCTTCCATGTGGATGTGGTGTGGATGGTGCCAAGCCTTGTGACTACGGTGTGTAATGTTGCTGGATACACATGCCTGAGTTCATGTAGGATGCAGACAGGGATTTTATCAGATGCCATAGATACCTACATATGTTGCCTTCCAGTAGGCAATATGTACCTGCTTGCTGGTGATGAGGGGAGGGGTGTGGGTGCTGTGCATATCCAGCTATAGTGCTGCTGAGCCAGGGGGTGATGTTTGCCCTAAACCTATCTGCAGCAGGTTGCCTATAGTTATGTTGTGTGTATATGTGGCCTGATTGGCCACCATTACAGGGTGGGCTGGTATGTGGCCTCAGAGATTGCACACATATGTGAAGATGGCCTTGTGATTGGCCTTGGTGGATGTGTCCAATTTGTACTCATAGTTAGCCTTACAGTATTCCACCTGTGATCGTATATGCTTGATCAGACAAAGGCTGACTTGATGCCAGGTTGGTGCGTGCTCCTGATTTGGCCTGTACAGCTGGTCTAGGGACCAAGTCTGTGGTTTGTGTATTGCTGCTGTCTACCACAAGCATTCAGCCTACCTTGAGGGGGTTGGTGTTATCCTATTGGGTATTGCTGAGGACATACATCTATGCAGGTTTCTATATAGTATTGTGTTGTGGGCCTGGACACAGCTGCTAGTTCCTCCATATGGGATGCCATTCATGTGGGCCTTGCCCATTTATCTGACCTGTGCAGGGGACATTACACAGGTGTGGGGGCTACAGCGTCACATACAGTAGGTGGAATTACCTCACAGGACAAGACACGTGGAGACAGCCCAGCAACATGGGAGACAATGCTCCAATGTTTCGTACAGCTTGTATGTCATTAACGTTGTTATACACATAGAGAGTTACTACATTGACAGGGTTTGTCTGGACATGCATTTACTGGGTGACTTGACATCTGACAGTGATATGCCTCTGACATAGCTCTCAACTGGCATGTTGTCCACAGGCTAGCCAGATGTTTGCCTATTATGTTTGGTCTGTTCCTCGACCAACATCTGTTTTTGTGGGGTTGGTAGGATCATGTAAAGATTGTAGTCAGTACATGTTGTCATCCATTGGTGTTCCACACATCATTTCCTTCAGGGATGTCATGTTACAAGAACACATGTAACAGCAGCAACTGTCTCAATTTGTAACAGCAGTATGTGTGATATGTCCCTCTTTCAAGCCCCCTGTCCCGTACATATGCCATACGTTGTCCAGATGTCCTGCACTATGAAGTGCAGAGGTATGGTATATCATTAATTACCAAATGCATACCAGTTAGCATGACAATGACCTGACAGACTCCTGGCCATGGTATGCAGCAGTAGCCAGGGTTATGCATCCACGCCCTGATAATTCTGTGGAAACCTGCACATATGACAGTATGTCTGTCTGGCCATTGTGAACAGACTGCCAATGTTGTGTAGCAGTGTTGTCTGTTTATGTTTTTTAGACTGGGTAGGGAGAGTAGCAGCTGTGAGTACCATACATCCTTTACCTATCTAATTCTGCATGCTGCTACATCTGCTGGTGGTCTATCAGGTCCTTATGCTTGCAAGGGCTGACAGTGACATGTCATGTAACACCTCCGGATTCCCAGTACACTGTAGATTGGGACAGTATATATATGGGTAATGTGTGAGTGGCAAACGCCATGTGGTTGCTCTCACAGTATTACACTGTCATGTTCAGTTTGCTTACTGGTATTTTGCTGTCAGTGTGGTGCACTTGTTTAGGGGTATGGACTTTCACACCAGTGTCTGTGTTCCACTAGTATTACATCCCTGTACTGCCTGCTACATTTGCTACAGCATATGTACAGTCCCAGAGCTGGACCTGGGTAGTGCTATGTCAGTCTGATTGTATCCTGGACATTGCTCAGTAGCTCTGTGTAGTTTCCCTGCTGTTATGTTATGTCCACATATTCATAAGATGTCCAGTTGTAAGGCCAATATCTTTTGTCTGGTCCCCATAACTGTTATGTATGCATGACACATCAATGGGATGATGTGGGGACTGAGATAAGCCACTAATGTGAAGCAATAGAGTCCTGGTATTGAACATTTCAGTTGATATATGTTAGGACATACACTGTTACTACATGAACATTCTCAGCTTACTACTGACATATTTTGTATATGTCCTTATTTTCTTGCTTTTGTCTCCCCACTTTGTCAGGCTTGGTTCACATTCATATTCACATACATACCTCTTCACAGCCAGATTTTCAACAGAATGTCCAGATGTTTGGTCCATATGTTTGTTCAGTTCCACAATTTATTTCTATTTGTCTGGTAAATCACGGTGATGATCCAAGGATTTATGTTAGTTAATACATGACATGACATGTCAGTTCCCATTATCATATCATTCAGTGATTGTCTGCTGAACCACACACTGTTGCTGTAACACGTCTTCATTTGTAATAAAGATTTTCTAACTATGTCCATATATGTGGCCCATTCCCTCCCCTTTTTGCAGTCTTTGTACAGGATCCTTACACTAACAGGTTGGGAGGGATGGTTCGGAGAAATAACTGCACTGCATGTTTTATACATACATATATATATATATATATATATATATATATATATATGTATATTTTTTTTTTCCATGCATTATATTTAATATATGTATATCTATATTATGACTGTGCGTTTACATATATATGTTTCATCTGACATATATATATATATATATATATATATATATATATATATGTGTATATAAATTTATATATATATATATATATATATATACATATATATATATACATATATTATATATATATATGTGTGTGTGTGTGTGTGTGTGTGTGTGTGTGTGTGTGTGTGTGTGTGTGTGTGTGTGTGTGTGTGTGTGTGTGTGTGTGTGTGTGTGTGTGTGTGTGTGTGTGTGTATGTCTATATACAATGCACAAAGGGTTCCACAACACTTTCCCCCTAATGTTATATGCCTCTATTGCATGATATGTTTGAAAAAGCAGCAGTAATTTCTACATGTCAGCTGAGGTACTGGTACATTTCTCTTATTAAAATGTTCAGGGTCATAGGTTCAGCACTTGAGATTGCTGTTTTTTTTAATTAATGTTAAATCACCTGACTGCATGATATGTTCGTTAAAGCATTACAGCATTTCTCAAATCAGATGGTAGAGTGGTATGTCAGTGTGATTGTTGAGGACAGTGTCATGAGTTTGGAACTAGGAAGGGCTGCTGATTTTACTGCTGGGCAGAACAAGGTCTGAGGGATACAAACTGATTAAGGCACATTTATGCATATCGTACATATAATGTTATATTTAAGTAATAACCCACAGCTGGGTGTGGGTAATGCTGGATTTACCCACTGTTGTTGTGGATGGGCCACGGGGGCAATGACCTCATGACCATACAATGCCAACAATGGGTAAGTCCAGCATTGCCCACACCCAGCCGTGGGTTATTTTTATTATACGATGACATTATTTAAGTAGACAATACTTACCTTTCTTAAATAATGTCATGGTATCATGCCTCCATGCTGCTCTTCCACAGTTTTCTGGTACCTGGGCCATTTCCGATGTACTGGACATGCGTAAGGGTCATGTTCCCATGTTCCCACACTTCCGCAGTACATCTGTGCTGTACAGAGGTAGCAACAGAGATAGGGGGATCTCAATTGTTTTTTTTAACATATTTTGGTATGTTATACGAGGTGATGAACTCGTATAACATAGTGAGATATATTAAAAAGGCAACAGAGCTCTTCCTTTCTCTGTTGAGAGGAAGATCTTCATTGCATTTTTTATGATATCTTGCTATGCTATGCTATACGAGTTCTTCAACTCCTCACACATAGCAAGATATGTTCAAAATAAAGCAGAGATCCTAATTTCCCCATTGCTATCTCTGCAGACTGGAAGTACACACAGGTGATATACAAATGGAAATAGTCCAGGCATCTGGACCTTTTTCCATTTCCATACTCTCAGAGTTACAACGGGCACTCTGTTTGGCTGGTCAATTAGCATACTCATTTCTGTATGTTAATGGCCAGTCATTGTATGATATAAAATTAAATATTTACATAAACATTTATACTTTTACATTTACCTTCCATGACATCTCTCTACGTGCTTTCATTACATTATATTTTTGTGTGACTATACTTTATGGGGCATGTGTGTTTATATGGGCGTTTCGCAGCTTTTCTACACTGATATCTCACTTTTGGAACTGCTACTCTACCCTGGTTGACAAAAAAAAAATGCTACATAATTTATGTTTGCTACACTAATTTTAACAGTAGTTTCACATGATAAAATAAATTGCCTGTGGTGGGATTCGAACCTTGCATACAAAGCTGTCACTCTAACTTCTATGCTATAATGGCTTGGATAGTTTCCTTATCTATTTTCATTTAACTCCTGTGGTGTGTTTAAGCTGTAATGTGCACACCCACTTAGCTACACTTAAACATCCATTTGGGCATTATATACAAGGATATATTATTATTATTTTCTGTAGGTTATGGGGTGTGTATTGTGTTGTGACAACTACTTGGGACTTGTGTTTGTAACATACTGCAATGATTGGGCTTTCATGATTCTGTGCATGTTCCATGCTGATGTATGACATATACAGTATTGGCTTTATGCATTTTGTGGGACTGGGGTTGTGCATGAGTACACTTGAGGGATTTATCCCGTTATGTGTGCATTTGCACACATTTCCTGCTTCTGCAGACTACAGAAGTGCCATACGGTGCTTTAGCAAAATAGGTGGTGTGTCACAGAGGCTGTGACACACCCCCTATATTGCTTTCCTACTGCCGTTTTTTTTTCAGTGTCCGCCGACACTGAAATGCTTCTATTTTGCAATTCGGTGTTCGTGGATATGAAATACTGGCATAATATTAGAGCTAAGCTCTAGTATTATGCCAGTACAGCTTCAGAAGTGCTATACGGCACTTTCTGAGCACAGGGGCTGTATTTAGTGTCCATGCTCTGCACAGACATGCCCCCTGTGCTCGCATATAGAACCATGTCCGTTTTAGAATATAGCAGTGCTCTTTCATACATATGCATGGCGCTCTGCTGTGCTGCACGTGAACGGTCCCTTCCTTGCAGGAATAAGTTATTCCTGCATGGACATTTGCTGAATCTGGGGGTTAGTGTCCATGTTTGTAGTGTAAGTGGAAACTTTCAGCATACAGGTCTCTACACAGACAGAAGGGGATGTAAACGTCCACAAATATGGACATAACTCCATTGAAAATAGTAGATCACATACATACATACATATGCAAAACATACATTGTGGATGTTTGTAAAAGGAAGTGGATATGTAAAATTAATAATATCTTTTTTAAAATAATTTTCCCATGTTTTCACTCTATGCCACACTGTGTAAGCATGTTTAACAGAAAACAAATTTAAAATAACATCTATAATGTAGTTTTCACAAAAGGTCCATACTACTGTGCATTCATGCTGTTACACAGCTTACATGACTAAGAACTATGTAGTTTCCAGACAATCTTCATGAATATGTATGCAAATGAGGTTTCTTTGTTGAATTGCTAAAAGGAGCCACCGTGTCTGTATATCCACATCGTGTAACTCCTACATGGTTTTGATATTCCCACTGGATGTGAATGACATCAGGGGGGTGTGTTGTGTTACCTTTAGGATTTTGTAGTGCTCAGTGTGCATGTTTGCATGACATGCCACATAGCTTAGTGTGTTTGGGAGAGCAGACTACCCTCATGATAATAATGATGTAGGCTTATGTCAAGAAAAAACAGAAATATTCAATTAATAATATATACTTGTGTATAAACTATGATCTATGATGTGGAACATAGATCCACATTGCACAATAAAGTAGGGCCTTTAAATCATGTCAATTACATCCTTGGCAGATAAACTGCATCATAATTAGCTAATCCAACAAGGTGGACATACAGCATTAAGTATGCATGCACCCTACATTCTGATTTTCCCTCAGTACTCTGCACCATTGTAGTAGAGACTTGGAAATTTTAACTGAGATAATGCTAGTGACTGCTGCAGCTATTCTACATCTGTATGTGCTAGATGCTGAAGACTGTGCTACTGGTGCTGCTGACAATAGGCCTACGCTGAGAAAGGGAAGTGTGTTCAGGCCAAGGGTAACCTTACAGGTGCTACATGAGATGGAAATTGTAGAGCACTACATGATGGACAAGGACATATTACAAGAGCTCAGTGAGCTCTGGCACACTCAACTCACATCCCAGTGGAAACTAAAATAGACCAACTGGAGACATGATGGGGCTGTCACAAACATCTGTATCCAAGATACTCCACCAGTTTCTCAGTGCGAATACCACTCTATCAAATGCCAAGTCATTTATAATGCCCAGCGGATTATCTTGCCATATCTGGCACACATCACAGCTGTACTGGATGTTTGCTGGATGCTGGCTATGCCCTGGAACTGTGTGACACCCATCAAAAATGCACCACACTTGCACAAATATTCACAGTATGTGCTATGCTACAGATTCTGATCCTGAGGAAACAGCTGCTGTGCAATCAGCAAAGGGAAGGGTAGACAGCCCCCCACCAGTGCTAGGTCACCACAGCCACCATCACAGGAGGAGTCCAAGGAGGAACCCCCTGCTGATATCCCTGTAGGCAGATGTAGGCATGCTCAGTATGCCTTGGCTTTGGCAAAGAGGCAATGCATTGCACATTTACTGACAACCTAGGGACCTAGGGACTAACACCTTACTCCTACTCACATATAGATATTAAAATTGATGCCAGCAAAATCACACATCCTGTACCTATCGATGTATTAGCTGTGTAATGCTCACATCAGACAGAGTCAGCCCTGAACTACAATTGCGTCAACTGCTGTACTAGCAAGGTAAGTCCATAGCCTACACAGTAGTATAGTGAATTGTTATGTTATGTCATTGTAGCTATGGACTGGGTACATTAGGCAGGCAACTATACTGGGCTATTTGGACAGAAATTACATCCACATGGGACTACAGACACACATTCCACCAACATGTCACCATTTGTATACAGTAGGCCTCATGCATGGAATATTCATGCAGTCATACAGCAACAGGTTATGGGTACTTCATTCAAGGAACATGTTAGAAAGTGAGATTAAATGATAGTCAGACTACTGTGTGTCCTAGCAGAGCATGGGCTTTTGTTCCCCCACCCCTGAAAACAGCAGTGTCCCCTTGTACCTGACATAACAATAACTCATTTATGCTGTATGAGCATTTCACACAGTTAATATGCCACACAGCATCAGGACAGTAATGTACAATTTGAATGTATGCATTATGTGTTAGTTAACAGAGAATAGCAAAGTACATATTTATGCAGGTGATGGTGAGGTGAATGATCCCCTGTCTGTCAAGCAGCCTGTGTGGCTCAAAGGACTAAGGCAGATAGCTTGTGTGATGGTGTTCATGGCTCTAATCATGAGATATCCAGATGTTTGGCATGTTAAGGAGTAATAAGTGTTGTTTTACAGACTGTGTGTGTGCGTTTTATACTAGTATTAACCTAATTCACGTATCAATTACACATTTGCATCTGTGCTGCATATCCAAGACCTATTTAAAAAGTCTTAGGTAATATTGGATTAGTCAGTATCAGAAATGCAAAGGTTGTGACTTGAAACCATATATCAACATGCATATGTTGAAAATATATCTAAGTACTACCTGTAACATGATGTACTACAACAATATTTTAACAGCTATGAATGAAATATTGTACTACATACCAGATATATGGAAGTGTGTAGAATAACATGTGTTGCAATTGGAGGATTATTGGGATATCTGAAGTACAGAGTTCTGTCTGTCTTCTCTCACATCAAGTGTAAATGATACCACATTTGACAGCAAACCACAAGTTTGTGTGAAACACACATAAGTATGTCAAACCTGTGTACTTGCTACAAACATCTGGGCAGTGGTGAGTCATACCATGTCTCCCTATTACAGCATGTGGAAACCTTGAGAATGTATGGAATTATATATGAATACATACATATATTGTCAAGCCACACGTTTATATCTATGGCAGCAACAACACCTACAGTCACAGATAATGCCATTAGCAATAGATTATTTCTTGTGTATACATCACACCGGGCCATGGTTAGGCAGTGGCCTGACAGATGCTTATATGTAACAAGTTATTACATTTATGGTGTCATTCTAAGGTAAAACAGTACCTGACAGTGTGAGATAACATGGTAGATTAAGTATGCTGCTTTACTTGGTTTGGGGCACTTGCATGACCCATAATCCTGTTATTAGACTGGGACGCAATAGAATACTTACAAATGTGACAATGTACAACTCCAGCAAAGTAAGGGTCATGCTGCTACACCCTTGGAGTTCACAGCCTCAAACACACTCTCTGTAGGCACTCTTTGCAGTGAAGATGTATATGCTCACACATGCACAGAAAATGTGTCCAACTTTAGTCATTACATTAGCCTTGCAAGTCTACAGTGTATGTCAAACAACCACACAACAAATAGATGTTGGGCAAAATGAAGTAGAAACACATTTTTGTATTCCAGGAACATAAATGCACAGTATGACATACCTAGGACTTGTGGGAGGGACAGAGACATTGTCCAAAGGTGGTGACCCCTCTGCAGTAGGCCTCACATCCATGTCACTCAGATCACCAACACTACGCTGTTGAAGGGTATGTTGCATGATTTGCTGAGAAACTGTTACCTAACATGGATCAATGCCACTGTGGAGCCTGATAGAGCAAACCTTGACATCTATGTCACCTGAGACTTAACATTATATTGTGATGCAGCAGCTGTGTTCCTAATCATCATCAGGTCAGTACCCTAATCAAATACTATGAACCTCAGAACACAAAGCATAATACATACAAACATCAAATGATTGATCTGGTTGCTAACAAAGGCATCTACTTGGAAAACGCTACAACAAGCCTACAGAGCCTTGCATCATGGGGGACAACTGTGTAGGTCAACAAAAAGGCTGTGGCCTGCTTCTTATCTTGAGCTTGGTGCTAATGTTTGGCTTCAGGTGAGAGACAAACAATAGGAGCTTTATATCCACCCAGAGGTGAAGCTGTGTTGAGACCAGCAGTAGTAGTAGTAATAGCCATGGAACATCATTTCAGGTGAATCACCTCTTTTCAGCATGCCTCACAAGGTAATTGTTTGTTTTCAGTATGCACTGCTGGATTAGTGTATAGTTTCAGAATAACTGCCTAAATACCCCATCCTAACCTTTATAGGGTGTACGTATCAGTTTTCCTTCCGGTGTTTGGCAGTGCTCTGTACAGACTTAGACACCTTGGGTGACATTTTTCTCAGTCACCATAATGGCATTAACTCCAATACCAAGTTGCACACAGGACAACCAATTTGCAGTGCCAAGTTTTGTCCCCATAGCTGTGGAACAGATACTTGGGACACTGAGTGATATTCTCAATACAACTGTTTAAGCAATAATAAAAGATCTGTTGCCATGGATATGAGGATTCCCATTGTGACCTTTACTATGCTGCTGGATATGGGCATCCTGAGGCAATGCAGAAATTGCCCCATGTTTACCGACAAACACTTCATAATCAAACAAACTGATATGGTATGTAAAAGATGTATGCACACAATGTCACATAAAATACACCTAATGTCAATAAGGTAGTCAGTGGTATACACGCTGCATCCATCACACAAAATCCAAAGCAAACAGGAGCTGACACACTGACATGTAACCTACATAAATCACAAACACCTCAAAGAGAAAGTACATATAACAAATACTCTTAGCTCATATGCACTCTGTGAAAACAACACACATATCAACACATAGATCAACATCTCATGGAGTACCAACCTATAAGCCCATATGTCAAGCCGACACACACTCAAACATTCCAGTAATCGCAGAGTTCATGCAAATGAGGAGCTGTCACTAAATATCCCACACTGACAAATATGTTCTCCAGGAGGAGCTGACACAGACATACAGTTGTTGTCAGAGCCATAGGCTAACACTAAATACCAAGGAATACAAAATACTATCCTTTGGGAAGCCATCCTCCCCTGGTAACTATCATATTGCCAACACACCTTGAACAGTTTACCAGGTAGTCAGTGATTTATGGGCACAGATAGTGATCTAGCCTTTGACTGTCATGTGTCTGTAATATTGTGGACATCATTCCATATTGTGCAACCTATAAACAAAAGTATGGCATGTAAATCCAAGGAAGCCATTGTTCCACTGTAATTGGCATTCAACAGACCTGGCATTGGCGCAATGCCACCTTTGGTGCATAAGTAACCAGGCATATCCGACAACTGTAACATCCACAGAAGTTCCTCAGTACAGCACTACATGGTGCATGTAACATGTCCTATGCAGACCACATCAAGGACCTATCCATATATTCTGTCTCCTGCATGCTTTGGAGTGGAGTTGTATGTCTGCCATACAGGGCCATGTCAGACCCCACTCTGGACCTCTTGTATATCCATGAAACAAGTTTCACCAGAATTACCTGTTTTACAGACCTACACCTTGACTGTAGTATATATATAGGAACTACTGGGGACACAGGTATGTAACCCATAGACTGCACCCTATATGGAACAGGCTCCACATTCATATGATGCAGAGTTTTGTCCTAATGCAAATCAAGTGCAAGTTACTCAATTGGATGGGGAACAGGACAATCGTACCTGCTTTTGACCAGTGTCTCTTATGGACACAGGGAAACTGTGGGTGGTTCAACCCCCACACCTCGGCTTGTAGATGTTTCAGCTCCCAAAACCCTGCTTACACTTATCAATGGCATCAGACCTTGACAGCATTTAGGGATGCATGGATAGACTTAAAGAAGCCCTTGTGTTTGTTAGCCTATTAAAGACATATGAACCTATAAACCCCGGAACCTATACTATGTTACCTTTCTGATGATATTTGTCTTCTGTGCTTACATTCAATTCTGTGCTCTGATGTTTATGGCTGTGCTGACATTAAATTCTGTACTCTGATTTTGATGGGTTGATTGTAGATGTCTACTCATAGGTGTGTCCTACACAATCCTGAAAGTGAAATGTAAACATTTCCATGAGACACCTGCCACTGTGTGACTACACAGCCATTACAACAGCATCCATCATAATGGTATAGTTATTATAAATGGCAAAGTACAAATTCTGAAATAGACCAGTACAAGTGGCATGTCAAAAGCAATATTGGACAAAACAAATTCATATTAATGTAGATAGTCACCCTGTGCATCAGACACATAGCTTTATTTCCCTGCATCCATGGGAAAGATGGTAGGAATGTGGCACAGGCATCATCACTTGCACAAGATGTTGTGTGGGGGATGCATGAGGCCTAGGCTGACCTAATAGGTTGGCAACATTGTGTGTGAATCAGGAAGGGAAGTAGGCAAGATGGGCCATGGAAATGTGGCGTGTGTGTCTGTAGGAGACCTGAATGTGACAGTGGTGTGTGAGTGCCTGCATGAACACAGACAAGCTCAGTACTAGCCCTATGTTTCTATATGTTGGAAAGCTGTGAGCTATGCATGGTACAGCTGACAGTTCATCGTTTCCACCCCCGAACATGTGAACTGGCTTTGCCAGGAGTTGCACTGGCACCTCCACACCCAAGGTCAGATGCTGTGCTACTACCTGAGGGTGATTACAGTCTGCTGGGAAAGTGCCCTCCATAGGAATTCCCAGGACCATGAGCCCATGTCCTGCCATGTCTGGGTGTGACAGCGCACTCTCCTCTGGAGCACTGGATGTACTGCCATTATGGGAGCATGATTGTGATTGGCCACATTGACTCTCAGCAGATGTAGTTGCTGACCTACAACCGCAAGGCCGATGGTCAATTCCAACCAGATGTTTCATCATAGACAGTGTACGTTCCAAGCCAGATAGTGTGTGATCTTTCTCAGACCAATGTATTTCCACTGCATCAGTCAACCATTACAGGGTATCAGCAACATGGCGGAAGTGGTCACAGATGTCAGACTGTGCTGCCTCTATAACCCTGATCATTTGTCTGGAGTTCCTTTCTGAATGTGTCTGTGCCTCCATGATGGCCCTAAACATACGCTGAGTGACACAAGATGCGACACCTGTAACAGGTGGTGGAGGGACAGCATGCCTCTTATGAGCACCCCTATCAATCTGTCTGTGTGGAACCTTGCCAACTGTTTGGTTATGGCCATTGTCAACAGTCACTGCAACCACAGTAGCCACACTTCTCTGTTAAATGTCCCTACCCTCCAACTGTCCAATATCTGTGGCCAAAGTGGACTGGGTATGTGTAGACACACTGGCTGTGTACAGTGATAATGAGGGCGGATGAGGGATGTCAACTTCTGTGTCAAATTCAGCGTCTCCAATGCCCAGCTGCACCTCACTTTGGCCATCATCATCATCAAAGTCTGAAGAGATTCTAACATCAGGTTGTGAAGGGGTCAAAGACCAACCTCTCTGGTTACCTGCGATAAAAAGGGAAAAGCATTACATTAATACCTGCACTACTATGCTCTGCAGTACTATGTTGCAATATATGTTAAGCTGTATACAATGCTGTCATTATTACACAATTGTATAACCCGCAATCTCATATAGTAGGACATGGGGAAATTATTTTCTAACCCAAATCTGTAATTATTAGGAAGTAACTATTCTTAAACAAAAATCTCATGGGCAAAATATAAATGATGTAGACTGCTGACATTCTGCAAAACTCTGCACAGTTGACAGTTATGGCAATTTGTGATGTCCTGATAATACTGTCAAATCAATCACTGTGGTCACACCTACAAGGCATAGGTATGAGTCTAAACTTGTACAGTCAGAAAATGCCTGTACAGTTGGCAATCATGCAAACAATGCATCAATCTAGCCAGCAGGCCTGGGATGACACTTACTTTAATAAATACAATGAACTAAATCTACATCTCTGGCAAAACAGTTTTGTGCTTACCTGCAGCAAGAGCACAGCCTCTTCTTATTCCTTCTGGTCATGTAAAACTTTGAGGCAGAGGTAGTGTAAACAGCAGCTTACAGTATACATGTTACAGTATAATAGGGGTAATATGTCCAAATATCTCACATTAACAGTAGCTGCTATGTTAACAGTGATGTGGGTCAAAATCTGTGCATGAGCTTAAAACTGCAGCTAACCTCCTTGCCCCTCTCATGAAACACCTAACACACATGTAAAACTATGTGCACCCTGACATGCTGAATACTACAGTATTCCATTGTTCATCCAGCTAAGCATAACTGGACACTCCTCTTAAGTGGAAATGGTTGCAACCACATCCACAACATATTGGGTGATGGATGCCTGGGAGCTGTCCTGTGTTGCAAGGTTCACCAGGAATTTTTCAGTGACTGACAGAGGTTGTTCTGCTGCAGGCTCACCACCAGTGACCTGACAATCCCTGGCCATGTCCACTGCACATCTGTGTGTCAAGTTAGTCATGTTGGTGGCACAGTGTCACACCTGCTCATATGTGCAATTCTGCTGACCCACAGCATTAATGTTGTGCACCAGTTCATCCCACAAGGATGCATACTTTTGCCTATTTGCCCTCCCTCTGGACAGCAGGAGTTAGCAGTGTTGTCTTAAGGCCTCAATAATGAGGTTGTTTTCTGCCGCAGTGAAAGGCGCACAACATCTGGCATGCATGATATCTCCTGAAATACAAATAAATGAGAGCACATGTCAGGACTACAGTATGTAGATATACAGCAATAAAGGAAGCCTATTACTATTCTCCACTTGATTACACATCTCATATTCAATAGTGTGCCAAACATACAAAGGTTGGGGAAGCAACTAGGACAGTAGCAATAGTGACCCACTCCTGCTTGTGACATGACAGATACTCATGTATGATCACACAAGAAACACAGGACTCCATTGTAGTGTGCCCCTTTGCAAGGAAACCCTCACCCATAACATATTTATAAACAACAGTTCAAATCAAATAGCAGGGTACTACTACAACTGCTAACAAAGGAAGAGGAGACCAGTGTAACTAGTTAAAACAGAGCATTATGCCCTTGCTGTACTCTACTCTCTCTGTAGGTGTAACACAGTTGGAGATCACTGGCATGTCATCAGTACAGTTCTAAGAAAGGCTTACTAATATAATCTCTGTTCCCCCTAACTATATTCAAACATATGCATCATGTTGGAAACAAAATTGTTAATTACCAGATTGAGTATGAAACTCCTCTGTTGAAAGATACAGTTAGGTGAGTACTGTGTGAATGAATTAACCATAACAAACTAATTCTCATACACAATGGTTCCCCTAGCTAGGTGTTTGCCTTTTTATGATGGTTCTCATTAGCAGGTGATTGCCTCTGAACCAATCTGTGGTTCAGGAATAATACATGCAGCATACACAGCTGATTTGCAGTATAACCAGACAATCCCATGCAACTACTCAAAAATATAAGGGCTCAATGTAGATTCCATCCACTTTCTTACATTTTAGGGAGGAAATTACTGGATAAAGATTATGTCTGTTGGCCATATCACAATGGAAGGGTTGAATTGTAATTTAAGCATTGCTTCAAATTCACTTCTGGTTAAGTTATACATTTTACTTATCTGACCTTTAACCTTCTGTGAATAGTACACCTTATATGCATCTTCTATACAAATTTGTTCAAAGGCATGTATCAAAGGGCTCTGTTTGGGAATAAACAAACTGGGTTTTTTAAAAAAGCCAGCAACACTTGTATCATTCACACTCCCTTCAAACATAGTTTTGAACATTAGGTTACGTGTAAACATTTTAATATCGAAAACAATATCAGTGATATCCGAGTCAGCCGTAGGAATAAACGATAACCCTTTATTCAGTACATTAAGTTAATTTTGTGATAGCTCATAAGTAGACAGATTAATCACTATTTTTTGCTTAAATTACAAGTCAACCCTTCCATTATGATATGGCTGGTAGGCAAATGAGGCCATATTGTTATAATGGACAGGGTTGAATATGATAATATAATGACTAACATGTTGAATGATCAAAGTTTTATAGAGTTATTTCGCCTTTACAGGTGAAGAGAATGATAGAAAAAAGTTTGTAATGGATTAGAAAAGTTGAAAAGGATGGGCCTCATAGATGAAGAACTTTATAAGTATTTTGTTATTCTGAACCCCACTATTCCAATAATTCAGGGATCACCTAAGCTACATAAAAAAAATCCAACAAAACCCCCCATGAGACCGATAGTAACTGGCAGAACCTGGTGCACAGAGTCTATCTCTATATTTTTAGAGAAAAATCTACGCTGTGTAATAAGTAAGTTTGAATGCATATTAAGAGATACAGAACATTTTGTAAGAGACCTTTATAGGTTCATAGGTAGGTACTAGGCTATTGGCCCTAGGGCCTATATAAGCCTAGCCAAATGGTACCCTGGCTTTCGCCATCCAAGAAAATTATTTTCCTCTGCCCCTGTCGAGCAGAGACATATAAGTGATCCCCAGGGTGAAGTTCCTATCTCCCATCCAATCATCAATATTTTTCTTGAAGAGTGCTAATGAGGAGCTTTGTTTGATTTAGATAGGTAGTTTGTTCCAGAGTATGGGAAGTCTCAGAGACAGGAATCTATCCCTCCAGCATGTTCTGTTTATTGTGGTGACAAGGTTTAGGTCTCTAGAGCATGTAGCTCGGAGGGATTGGGATTTCTTTACGTGGAGCATGTCCAACATCTCTGGGTTTGACATAGCTTTGTATGTTAGGCAGAGATCGCCTCTGAGTAGGCGATATGTGATGGAATAAAACTGGTGTTTTTTGAGACTGTCTGTGTAGGACATCTTTTTGAGGCCAGTAATAATCTTTGTGAGGTATTTCTGTGGCCTTTCCAGTTGTAGATGTCTTGTGAGGTACGTACCAAAAGAGGCGTTGTACTCTATAATGGGTCTAATGAGTGACGAGTAGAGGGGAACAATTACTTTTTTTTCCTGGATGAGAAACCTTTTGTGATGAGGTGTGCCATGTAGAAGGATTACTTGACTACTGTGGCAATGTGATTATCAAAGGAGAGACTACTGTCCACCTGTGTCCCAAGGTCTCTTATCACACTTTCGGTGTTAAGTAGACTACCGCCTATGTGGTAGTTCATGGGTACAGAGTTTTCACCAAAAGAGGTGACAATACATTTCTTGGCATTGAGCTTGAGGCCATGGCTATGACACCAGACATCTGTCTCAGTGAGGCCCTTTTGTAGGATGTCCACATTGTTAGGAGATTTGATTATGGCTCCTAGTTTGCAGTCATCTGCAAACTTTGTTAGCCAAAGACCTTCTGTGTTAGCCTGTACTTCAGAGAAGTAGCTACCAAACAGGAGAGGACCTAGTACTGAACCCTGTGGGTACTCCACTTGTCACTGGTCTGAAGTTCGATTTAGAGTCAGCTACTTTCACAGTGTAGGTTCGGTCAGTGAGCCAGTTGGCAACCCATCTTGTGACATAGGGCTTTATACCTAGTTTAGTGAGTTTGTCTATAATTTCAGAGTGGGGGATGGTGTTGAAAGACTTGGCGAGATCTAGATAAGCTGTGTGTACCACCTTACCCTCATCTACAGCTCTGGTGACCACTTCAAAGAAGTCTATCAAGTTTAGGAGACAAGATCTGCCTTTTACAAACCCAAACTGGGTAGGCTTCAGAGTTTGGAGATTACCAATGTCATTGTTTATAAGTTCCATGATGATACGTTCCATAGCCTTACAGACCAGGCTCATCAGGCTAATGGGGTGGTAGTTCCCAGTGTCCGTGGTGGCTTCCCCTTTGTGGAGTGGGATAACCATTGTGGTGAGCCATTCAGTGGGCACAAAGCCTGAGGTGAGGCTATGATTGAACATGGTGCTTAGGTGGGGTGCCAGTTCATTTTCTAGTTCATGTAGAACGCAGCCTGGGATATTGTCAGGTCCCATGGATGCTGTATTCTTGGCTTTGGAGAGTGTGTTTTTCACTTGTGCAGCCATGATTACAGCTAGTTTGCATTCTTCTGGTATAGAGATGGGCCCTTTAGGGGATGGGAGAGGGGTACAGTTAGCAGTGAACCTATCTGCCATGATGTTGGCAATATCAGTTGGTTCTGTATATTTAGTGCCATTGTGCTGTAACTCAGAGCAGATCTTTATGAATATGTAAACAAGGAACAATTACCAAGTCAGTATTTGTTAGTCATGCCTGATGTCGTGTCACCTTTTACAGTGATACCGAATGGCACAGGCATCAATAGTATTACTAGACAGTTGGACAAAGATATGAATTTTACAAAGTCAAAAGTAGATTTGATAAGGGCATTGTTAAAGATGGTACTAGAGATGAACGTCTTCCTATTCAGAGATAAAATATACTGGTAATGCAATGGGGTGGCAATGGGAACGTCATGCACCAACAGCTATGCAAATCCTATGATGTTAGAATGGGAGATGGATTGTTTGATAAAAGGCCCATTTAAGTGAAATATTTTATTTTTTCGCAGATTTGTAGATGACCTGTTCCTTTTGTGGAATGGGTCACTTGAATTGTTGATGGAATTTGTAAAATTTATTAATAAGACAACACAGATTCTTTAAATTCACTTTAAATTGGTCATACACTGACATGACTTTCTTAGTTGTATCTATATGTAAGGGAAATAATAATGAATGAGTACAAAGCTGTATAGGAAAGATTGTCATGTGAGCAATTTGCTAAGTAGTGAGAGTATGCACCCGAAATATATCTTTAGAAATGTTATACAAAATCAAGCTTATAGAGCTCAAGGTTCAATGCCAATGAGGAAGATTTTGAAAGACAAATAGAGACAGTTGGGTCAGAAATCATGGAAAGAGGATATAATGAACAGCTGATACAAAGAAATTTAACAGATGTAGCTAAATTAAGAAAAACTAGAGCCAAACCATATTTTTGCAATGGAATGCAACTAACTCAACATTTAAGGAGAACAGACAACTCACATCAAATAAGCTAAGGATGTGTCTTAGCTATTCTAGAAACATTAGTTTATATACAGATATATTTAATAAACATTGGAATAGTCTAATGACAGATAGGCAAGTGAGTAAGTATTTGGACCCATAACCCCAATTTACATTTAAAAATAAAAAATCCTTGAGAAGAAGGCTCTGCACCACTAGAGATTATAGTGCGATACAGGTTACTGGGGGGACCAGACCATGCAGGAACTGTCAGTATTGTAAGTTTATTTCTGAAGAAGAAGAATTTAGACATCCTTTACAGGTGAAAATTTCAAGCTTGAGACTAGTGCCACTTGTGATAGTGTGCACATTGTTTATTTAGCTGTATGCCAAGTATGTCATAAGTATTATGTAGAGAAGATTGACAGCTTAGGTTTAGAGTCAGAGAACATCTATATCATATAAAGAAAAAGAGTTTACATAATGCCACAGTGAAACACATTATTGAGACAAATGAACATCACACATTCAAGTTTATGGTACTGGGGAGATGTATGGTAAATCCAAGGGGAGGAGACATCAGAACCAGGACTGAAGGACTGCATGTATTATGGTAACTGAATTAAATGTTTATATTTCAATAGAGGACACTGGCTCAGCAATGGTTAACTAGCTGACTTATTTTAAGAAGAATAAGGGAAATGTAAATGTAAATGGCACCCCACCACAGTGCTGAGTAGGCCTGGAGCCAGTAGCTCTGGGAGCAGCCATTACAGTAATCTCAGAATACAGAGTATTTTGTTTGGGGCCTGACTAGAAAGACTACTCACATATTTCATTCTGCCTTGCCCAAGTAAGTCACTAGGGAACAATACAATTCTGTTAGATTCAGTCGGTAAGATAGTGAAGCTTAGTTTATATAGTGTTTTTCTTTATTTGTCTGAGTTTGTCCTTCAGTGTTCTTTTCAATAGTCCCTGTGATTTCAAGTCTGTGGTTTATTGTGAATATATATTCAGTATTTTCATGTACTTTTATTATTTATTATTAAATATATTTAAAACTTTTATCATGGCTGGTTCTTGCAGGGAGCAACTAACCTTTGAGAGTACTTATATTTATTTGGTGACACTGTTTGGGCCACTCCAAAAGACCTAGCTATCTTGGTGAACTACTACCATTTGCATTAATATTAATATTACACAGAATAATTATACTTCCTTTGTTAAGGGCTTTAGAGTAGCTGATTGTGAAGTGTCTGATGACAGTGAATCTACCTTATAGTCTGGGCAGAAGGGGACATAGCTAGTAAACCTGTGCCAGCCTTCCCCATGTGTGTGTGTGTGTGTGTGTGTGTGTGTGTGTGTGTGTGTGTGTGTGTGTGTGTGTGTGTGTGTGTGTGTGTTTGAAAATTAAATCTTAAAGAGTGTGTGTGTCAGCTACTTGGGGCAGGGACACATAGCTCTGGATTTACAGAGTGGGTGCTGGAGTACTTGGCTTGGACATTCTGCTGAGGACCTAACCCTACATCTGTACCAGTGGGGAGTCTTATTAGGGACCTGGAGGGATACAGATATGGAGACATCCAGAGCCCAGGCTGAGTGTGCTCCCTGTGTGCTCTTAAGGGAAATTGTACAGAGGTCTACATCTGGAAATACTGAGTGTATCCATTTGTATTCCCAGTGTACGTCCCTTTCCAGTCAGTGGTGAGGATTTAGGGTCCCTGATTACTGACCCAGCATGGGCACGACACATAGTGGTGCCCACCATGTATTAGGAGCAGTGGTGGGTGTTACACTAGGCATTGCACTGCATTTATTTCTGACATATGTTGGCACATTATTTAGTACTTCACATTTATCAGTTGACTGGTGTTGGATTAGAGCACACAAGCAATGGCTACAGGAATACTGTGCATTTTATATGAAAACCTTAATTTACCAGAGCAGAGCAATCTCTTCTTTTACACTTTATTGATGCATGTTGCTACAAATCTTGATTTACACACATACATAGCTGTGTAGGAGTTGCATTACCTTACACATTTACCCTATTTATTTATTAACTGCAACCTACAGCATATATCAGACAAAATGAGCAGAACACAAGCTTGCCCTTAATCTGGGTACTGCACTACAGTTATGTATGACATATGTTGGCACATTATTTAGTACTTCACATTTATCATTTGTCTGGTGTTGAATTAGAACCCACAAGCAGTGACTACAGGAATACTGAACACTTTATTTGAAAACATTAATTGTCAAAGCACCATCTCCTTCTAAACTTTATTGATTAATGTTGCTTCATATATGGCATTTACACACATGGATAGCTGTCTATGACTTCTATTAAGTACTGCGTGCTTGCTTGCTTTAACTTGCATTACCATTTCAGATATGCACTGATACAATAATAAAGATGTCAGATGTCCCAGGTATTTCATACTTGATTGTTAAGACTGTAAAATCTGCATTTACTTTATTGTATTATTAAGTTATGAATTAAGGTATTACTTTGATGATTTTTTTAGTTACCACATGCTTGCCTCATCCTGTCCAAATGCCCTGCACGGGACTGAACATTGCGAGCCCTCTCTTCTGCAGCTGTGTTAAGAGAAGCAAACCATTATGCATACCAGTTTTGCACAGATTCAGCTTATATATTTATAAATTACTGGAAAACATACTTACATATCTGTGGGGTGTGCCTATCCCTAGCCTCTTGCACCCGGGTGTCCAAGGTTCTCCTCTTCCTATGTTTCATCATAGTGGTGATAACACTGCTCACCAGTGCAGGAGATATCAGTAGCACTGGTTAGGTCTTTGAAAAAATGATTCCACATCTCAGGCTTACATTTTGAGCCCTCATAGTCACCCTGCAGCAGCCAGGATCCATATCAGTCTACCAGGAGTCCAATGAAAACTCTGGACTCCTGCATTCCCCACCTTTGCTTCTGAAAGTGCACTCCCTCACCAACAGCAGTAGCCATACCCACAGTCAAGGTCTGGCTCCAAGCAATAATGTGAAATTCCCATCTATTGCCTTTTAAATAGGCTGCATTCCCAAAACTGGATGTCTTACTGTAACTTGCAAAAAAATGCGGTGCCACTTTGCATCATGCAAACTTGCACAATCCATGTTTAAGCGAAGCTTAGTAGCACACAAACTGGAAAAAAACTGCTGACCATGTTTAAGCACTGCTTAGCATCACACAACTTTTCTAACTGTTTCTAAATGTAACAATTATTTAATTTAAAGCCAACAGATGTTTCAGTCAAATGACACAGTTTCACAGCAGTATATGTAAAAAGCATTTCTAGCCAGGACTCAAACTAAGGACCTACTACACTGTAGATCATGACTCAACCTATCTAGTCACTGGGATAGTTAAGGTAATTCAAATATCTTCAGATATACTGGGAAGGTGCCTGTAAGTGTAGCACAGCTTCGCTGCTTGAGTTTGTGCATTGCTAAGCAGAGCAGACATAGAGCAATTGAATACATCCAGTTTCTATTTTTAGCCATCTAATAGATGTCTACTGCTTATATATGCCTTGCTAGTGTCTATATTATTTCAGCCAATGCTTAAAATATAGAATGCTGTTTAATTAACTCAATAAAGTCAAAATCCCTAAATCCTGAACACACGGAACAGCGATTTTTTCCCAGGGGAAAAAAAATCACTGGACCATGTTTGGGAATTTGCCATTTCCTCCACTGTAGTGCATTCCCGGAGTTGGTATATTTAAGAAGAGGGGGTGTGGGGGTACAGACCCCCTACATTGGGGGGTGTTGGGGTGCAAAGCCCCCCACTTTATTTTGTGTTTGGATTTTTTTTTATGAATGAGCAATTTTTTTCCCTGGGAAAAATATTGCTGTTCCGTGTGTTTGAGATTTAGGGATTTCAACATTATTGGGTCGATTAAACAGCATTCGCTATTTAAAGCATTCACTGAAGTAATATAGACCCCCCCCCAACTATGCCTAGCTAACCAATGTACCACATCAAGAAAACATACACATGTAAATAAAAAAAATTAATATTGAATGCATCCGGTTTCTATTTTTAGATGTCTAGCAGATGCGTAATGCTTAACTACATCACACTATACCTAGCTAAGTAATGCTCCACATCTCACAAATAAGCACAAAAAAAAGGATAAAAAAATTATTAATGAATACTGAATGTATCTGGTTTCTATCTTTAGATGTCTAGCGGATGTCTGATGTATGTGTATGCAAAGCTAAACATAGCTAAGCAATGTGCCAAACCATGCAATCAAGCACATAAATGTAACAAAAAAAAATAAAATAAAATGCAACTTAATGAAATAAAATGTCATGTACACCTTTCGGCCAAGGTGGACAGGCCATGTGGCTGCGCTATCAGTCTTAAATGGATTCAGTATCCATGTTGCTATAATCTCCCTTAGGCATGCACCATACTTAATATGTATGGCACGCTGCCAAGGGGGAACCATGGCCATCTACATGGATACAATCCATGTAGGCTCTACATGAAACCTATACCGACTTTATTGAATCCTGGGGTTTGATTATTCAAATGCTGATAACACATCTTTAAATACTAAGTATAGCACATAACCACTAATTTATTGATCTTGTCCACTTGTTCAAGAAATAAATCACTCTGTTTACCCAAGCATTGTAACCTCTGCCATTCACCCTTCTTTAAATTGCTGTGTATATTAACTTTATTTTTTATAAAAATTATAATATTCCCGTTCCACACTTTAATTTAAAAAGGCAGAGAAATGCTGAATGTTATCATTGTTAAATGGAGGTATAAAGTGGCTTTTATGTAGTATATCACCAGTATCAAACTGACAATAAACATTAATATCACAATTTGAACTGCACAAAAAAAGCTGTCATCACCATTATTAATATCACTGCCAAAATCTGACTTTTCTTCAAACAACTTTTTATTATTACTATCCCCATTAAAAAGTCCTTCAAATGAAATTTTCTAACAAGTCTAAAAAATTCACATTTTATATCATCCAGCCTAGGTAAAACTGCTGGCATGAATTTTAAACAATAATTCATGACTGACATTTCTTCCCCTGTGAAACCATTACCTGATAAATTAACACTATAATCAGTACTGTCTTTAAATACATTAACATCAATGTCCACAACTTGAATAGGTAAATGAATTCCATTAACTTCATTTAGAATACTGAAAATATTGTTGTCCTTCTCTATTTGTCCCTGTATTGAGTTTTTATAACTCCTTGAGCATTTACAAGTCTGTCCAGTATGTTTATCCTCCCTACAAAAGGTCTTCTGAAATTTTTACGATTACATGCCGTAGGCAAAAGTGAATAATGTGAAGCCTCCTCGCTGTCCCATTCCATAGATGTGGCCACATTCTCCACTGAGGTAACAGAAATGCCATGCTGATTGTTGTTCATTCCCAATTGTTGGAATCTGATGTGATTATGTTGCTTATGCTGATTCATGCACCATGTAAAAGCCTGGTTTCATTGGTAGTCACATAAATCACTCCTTAGCTTGTTTTTCTTCCTTTCAATAATGTCTTTTTCAAAAACTGACAATTTCTCATTCATGTCAACAAGAAAATGGTCCAAATAAGAATCACTCATTCTGATTATTATATCAGAACAAGTGTATTTAATGCCCTCTTTAATCCTTGTCTTTTTAACAAGTCCCTTTCGATTAATATACTGACCCATTCCAGACCAGACTCTACCTATGTGCTGCAGCAACCCACTGTGCCTGGAAATTCTTGTCATTTTCATCCAATATATTGAAAGGGGTAGATGGACTTTTTATAGCTGTAAGACCCCTAGGGGTAATTTCCAGTTCCAGGTACCACTGCAAGGAGAATTTAATGAAGAACTACTGAAGGTTATTAAAATGTTTAGTGGAAGGGGTTATGATGATAAGATATTACTTGATAGTGTGAATAAGTTAAGTAAAATTGATACGAAGAATGTTTAGAGATATAATAATGGATATTTCCTGTAATGGACAAGGTGGAAAAGGAACCAATATTTTTGTCACTAGGTATACTTTATTTTCCCTAGAGTTAATTAAAATTGTGAATTATTATTGTTTTTTTTTGTAAATCATAAGGATTTTAGTAACATGTTAGAAAGTAAGCCACATATTTCGTATAGGTATGGCAGAAGTATTGGTGATATCTTAGTCCATGGGAAATTTGTTGCACCAACAGATAGTATAAGTAGGGAGATGGTTTACAAAGGAACAGTCCTATGTAGGAAATGTTTCTGTTGCAGTCTTGTAGTCAGTAGTTTTTCAAAAATTAATGGCACAAGTTATCAGGTCCAGGGTAATTTTAGATGTGATAGTGTGAGGGTAGTTTATGCACTGTGATGTCCATGTGTGAAGTTCTATATTGGGGAAAGTAAAAGATATTTCTCTACAAGAATAAAGGAATACATTAGAGATATAAAAAATGTAAGATAGAAAGTCCATGTGCTATGCACTTTAAAGCCTGTCACAATAGCAATGTTCAGGGACTTCAAGTAACAATTTTAGAACAAATATATAATGTTTAATGAAACTAATATTGCAAACAAACTGCTTCAAAAAGAATCTCCCCTGGATTCAGCAAGCTTCTGTGCAGGAATAAGTTATTCCTGCATGGAAGGGACCATTCCCGTACAGCACGGCAGTGCACCATGCATATTCCTGAAGGCGTGCTACTGCACTGTAAAATGGACATGGTTCTGTGTATGAGTGCAGGGGGTGTGTCTGAGAGTAGTGCTCTTACAAGATACACAACCCCTGCACACCAGAATTGCCGTACGGCAAAGTAAAAAGAGCGAGGGGTTAAGGAGCCTAGACAGCGAGATATTTCCCTGTGGTACATTTGAATGGGGACACATAACTGAAGTGACATTCAGCTGCAGAGAAATTTGGCTGTTTGCAAATTCCCTGTGGGCAAAGAAAAACATACACTGCCATGCCCACAGCTTTAATAACCAAATGCACAGGGGGAAAACAATGTCCATGATCCCAAAGGAAACATGAGACAGCAAGCAATATAGCAGGCATCAGCAGCAGGCTGTCAGAGGGCATGTCAGTGGCAGTAAAAATGCAAAATGGGCAGTGCCTTTATAATTGGAGTGTGTGGACCACTACCCCCTTCACAGTGTCTAAGTAACATTAACTAAAGCACATACTGGAGCATAAATGTGACTACAGTAGCCTGCAGGATTTCCTCCATGTTGTAGCACACTTCTAAATTTTGTTGTTATATAAGTATGTACTGCACAATGAGCAAAACACTCATTACTTCTTCTGCCACCATGCATTTGGCTATTAAAGCTGTGGGCATGGCAGTGTGTGCTTCGCTTTGCCCACAGGGAATTTGCAAACAACCATATTTCTCTGCAGCTGAATGTCACTTCAGCCATGTGTCCCCAGTCAAATGTACCACAGGGAAATGTCTTGCTGCCTAGGTGCCTGAACCCAAGAGCGAGATCGCTCTTTTCACAGAAGAATGTAAACCCCCAACAAGCGAGATCCCTAGAAAATGTGCAGATTCCTGCCGTATAATGTACGGCCATAAAATAAATAAGTGTCCACTGCCAAAGTAGTGGTATATCATAAAGAATGAAGTTAGAAAATAATGACAGCACTAAGGTTTAGACAACTTCAGAAAATGCATGTGAACACAAAACCTTTTATTCTAACAACTGTCTAAGTTTGTAAGAGCACTATTTAGAAAGTGTCCGTAATATATATATATTTTTTCACATCAGCAGGAAAGTTTAAGAGTAGCTGCATGGGTGTGCCCATTGCTTAGCTATGCTTAGGCCAGTTTAAACAGCCCAAGAAGTTAAATAGCAATAGACAGCCACCATAAGCAATAGTGCAATAGCGTAGTGGGTAGAGCGTGCTCTTCACATGTAGCCATTCAGAATTTTTGCTCCACTGCAGCCAATTCTGTTTTGTATGTGAAATCACCCCAAATGTAATATTTTAGTATATTTATGTAGTAAGTAACTTATATTTCCCAACCAGAGCAGTGTATTAGGGCCATATGTGAGGTGTCAGTGTACTGAAGTTGTGAAACCCCCAAATAAACACAAGTGTCCTATACATGCAGTCACACAAAATGTAATATGTCAGAAAAGCATATAGGGGGATGTTACGGAAGGTCAACATATATATCATAAGCTATGCTAAATGATGAATGAAACCCACCATCATGATAGTCCAAAAAATGAAAGGTAAATAGTGCTATGTTATGCTCAGTTAAGCTGAGGCACTGTAAGCATTGGTGAAATGAAAATTCTAAGCAGGAAATACTGTAGCTAACTAGATGTGCGCACCAATAATCTGTGCTTAGCACCTGCCCCTTGAAGCACTGCCAACCTTAGCTAAACAGGTTTGCCCATACCTTAGCTTAGCTCAGCATTTTCAAAACTGTCCAATAACGGCAAAGGACAGGAAATCAGCCATATTTAAACCCCGCAGGTGGGAATACAGCTCATAACTGGTTGCAGCTCCCAACTGTAGGCAGTATGGCAGGTGTTGGAGAGGGCATGAGCTTTTGGGTGCAGTGCTGGGGCATACAGGCATCCAAGGTCATGGTAGGAC
>NC_056731.1:1462933550-1462956050 GCF_019279795.1 Protopterus annectens | reverse complement strand
CTTAGTATTGTGGTTTGTACTGTTGATGTGCTGAAATCCTGCTTTGACCCTGTACCAATGTCACAACAGGTGTACCTACTGACATTACTTCTCTTCCACAACTATTTAGGTCCCTCTGGTATACAACTGGGACAGCAGCCTGTAGCTGGTGAGTATGGTGTTGGTTTGTTCAGGTTTGCCAATACACAGACCATGTTAAGGCCATGCTGTTTGCCATGCACACATTTAACAAACCTACACATTATACATGCTGTACATGTACATTGTTGTTAACTGCACTGCATCACAGTGGTCACCATAGTGGCATATCTGCAGGGTATGCAACATTCCTGCAGTATACCTTACAACTTGTCAGTGCAAGATGTGTGGGTAGAGATAAACAAAATGGTGGAACAAATGGCGTACAGTAGGGACATGTATGAAACATTACCCTTATAAACAGGATACAACAGTGTATATACCACTATTACAATGTCAACTGTTCCTAGAATAAACAACAGCAGACCACAACAACACATTCCACACCTTTTACAGCCTGTAATGTGGTCCTAACATGATCAATGAATGTGTAATATAGAATCTCATGTTAGGACAACAAATATGGGGTATTCAAATCTTAGAAAACACAGGAATGTTATACCAAGTAATGGTCTGCTGTCCAAGATGTATGTCCATGACATTTTCTCAGTCACCTACAACAGAGGCAGCCATGGCTTGCACACATCTTACAAAGCATGACATGGATCCCATATCTGAAAGGTAGGAGTCAGGAGTGGGAAAAGTAACCTTACCTCACCTTTGCATATACCATGGCAAACAGTGCAGACAGTGATCTAGAGGTGTATTAAATATGGGACAACAGTGATGTAGAAAATGAGCAGATGCCCATCCAAAACAGAAGACAAAACATGTTGCAAATAGGTCATGGAGGCTGGGCAGAGACATGAAGCAACACTGACAGAGTTGCAGGAATGTCTAGCAAGAACTGCCTGTGTAGTACCTGTCTCGAGAATCGACAGGATTCTGCATACATGTGGCCTGTGGGTTAGGGTAATCAGATGAAAGATTTGTCCCACATGAAACGTCATCCAGGGATCTGTATGGGTAGCATAAGCATAACATCAAGTCTCCCAAAGGCATGTGTTGTAATGTGTAATGTCATGAGACCAAAGCTCAAACCTAAAGACAGTATTCATAGAGATATGTGTGGTACACAAGCACCTCACTCCACCTTTGGGCCACCATCCGCAATTTTTAGCTTACTGGTACCAGTGTACACCGTTAGGGTTGCTGTTCATTAGTTGGGACTAGGCTGGTAGACATGGTGGGTGGAATTTGGAACACTGCAAAATAACACTCATGTGTGACCCATAGTTGCCAAGCATCTGCAGTAAGGCTGAGGATAGGGAGGTGTATCAAACACAACAGTGAACTCAAGCATCCATACAAAGCTAGCTAAGAATGGCTGTATCTGAACACAGTTAAGGTTATGAATTGTGGGAGACATTACCCAGACTGTACAGCAATACTGAAGCCACTGTGTGACCTCCAAGGGCTGTGCACATGAGCTGACCTTGCAATCTGGCACAGCTGGGGGGCCAATGTAGGTCAGACAGACCAAATAATGCAATAATGCCAAGTAAAGATGGGCCATGCTAGTATACCCCTTCCAGGAATAGTTCATAGGTTCATAGGTAGATACTAGGCTATTGGCCCTAGGGCCTATATAAGCCTAGCCAAAAAGGTACCCTGGCTTTTGCCACCCAAGAAAATTATTTTCCTGTGCCTGTAGTGACTGCTGTAGGCCACTTAACAGGTGCTTCAAAAAACATTGTTTTAAGGGTGTGCATACTTAAGCAACCCAAATATTGTATACATCTCATGTAGGATCTCCATGAATAACACGTTTGTCTGATACTACATTGGATTTCCCAGGTCATATGTCACATATCAGGTGTGTGTAATGTTATCAGATGCAGTATTGTGGCCTCATTGCATATCATAGAAGAGGCTGGCATGTAAACAGGGGTGTATACACTCCTCATATCCAGATGAAGCTTTGAAGGTTGTCACTGTAACTGGATTGTATTGCACATAAATGCACTGCTGCTGATGAGATCTGCAAATAAAAGGACAGGCATTAATTATTGACATCAGATGTAATATTATCCTATTTATGTGTCAGACAAACAGATAGGGGCTGTGATCAATACAGCAAACATAACTGCCAGACATCTACACATTCAGCAATGGTCTGTACACTTGTGAGGTATGGTGCACAGCACATGCCGGTGTGCCATACAGGTGCACAGCAATAATGTGTACATGGGTGCAGTGTGTTCCAGGGGAAGGGACATCACCTACTAACACAACTCATGCATCACAGTCATGAATATTATCAGTAATGAGGATTACAAATGTCTGCAGTGCATGCTGTTGAGTGCCATATATCATGCATGTCAACTGTCGGGTAATAAAAGGTCTGTTTAATATCTATGTGTCACATCACCTGTAAGTATGTGTGTGTGTGTGTGTGTGTGTGTGTGTGTGTGTGTGTGTGTGTGTGTGTGTGTGTGTGTGTAGAAGGTAACCATAATGTATAGGTCTTAATTTAGATGTCTTGTATGCCCCTCACAGGTGGCAAGTTGGGTCAAGGTCCCTCCTGCAGGCAAACTGATGTTACTATCCATACAGACTCTGACAATGATGATAGGCATAGTGAGGCACAGGCAGGGTTGTCAGGGGCTGCATCTGTGCTGTTGGTTGGCATCCCACTTTTATCCACCCCATCCCCACACACACAGTCAAAAATGCCCACACATACCTCATCGCCAGTGGCCATAGATGAGGGCCAGTTTGTGGGTGGTGTAAAGGAACAAGAACATGTGGTGACTATAGCAAATGTGTCTGTACACAGCCATAGCCAGATGACTGGTGGGGTCCCACACAGGCAGATGGAGAGGTGTGCTCATATGAGGGCTGATGGCCATCATGCCCCTGGCAGACATGCTACAGCAGGTGTCATCAGACACATGTTTTGGCCCATTATGGAGGCACAGGCACATATGGAACATAACAGCAGAGATAGTCTGAGGATCCAGTGGGCTACTCTTCCTGCTGTATGTGATTACATCCATGATCATGCAGATGCCCACCATTATTTTACAGGGGTCAGGGATAGACAGTTGGGTGAGCTGATGGGAATCCTCAACCGTGTGGTGTCTGTTGTAGAGCATGTGGTGGCAGTAGGGTGTCAGCTATGTTGACGTAGGTCAGCAACACCAGCAGGTGGAGGTCTACATGGACGTGCAACATCTCACTACTGCCCCCATCGTGGCAGTACCAGCAGCATCACTACAAGGTGGGTGCTGTCCACACCACAGTGCAGCAGGCAACATGCTTGTGGTCCTTGCCATTCCCAACAGGGATGCAGATCCAGCAGACAAATGTCATCATAAGGGGAGAGTACCATAACTTGGCTTCTGCCTGATAGTGCCCACATACACAGCTGTCCAATATACACCTGTATAGGGCAGCTGCACAGCAGAACTGTGTGAATCCATACACACACACACACATCACCACCCAGCTAGGGTACCTCCATACATACACACACCATGTCTGCACAGGCCATTTAATGAACAAACCCCTAACCCACACACATGATGTCAACCAAATGGCTCTGCCTAGGCCTCTGGCATACCCACACCACACCCTGTGCATATGATGATACCTGTGCCACATCCCTGTCATCCATACCATCAATGCAGGGACATGCTAATATGATTCTGATGCACAGGGTATATGTACGACAGTTTACCAATGTAATGATGTTTAAAGTGCTGTCAGCTGGAATGTTTCATGCTTATATGTCAGGGTGTGTAGCTGTCCAGCCATTATGCATTATTGCTGTTATTAACACTGACTGAATGTGGTCTCCATAATCTATTCTGTGTTCTAGTTGTCTGTGTGTCAGGTGGATGTTGGTCTGCTGTACTTTGCTACAAGGGTTGTGAAACTGTGGTAACATATTGACTGTGTCATATCTTGGTTACAGCTGAACACAAATAAAAGGTATGTATAACAGTTACTGCATGTGCCGCATGGCTGATAGATCTGAGGGGTGTATACAGGTGAGTGCATGGTGGCTGATGTAAGCAGCTTTTCTACAGTGGACAATGGTAAGTGTGCTGGGTGGCACACACCAAATGTTTGTGAATAACAAACACAGGCTTTTGTGTTGATGCAATACACAGAGAATACTGTTCACGTGGATGTACTTCATTGTACAGAGAACTCGTGTTGGCATTTGTAATTCCACCAAGACCACATTGCCAGAACATCACATCAGTAAATAATCATTCCGCCAAATTTAATTTAATTGGAAATGGTAATGGCATGGTATATGTCCTCTTCCCCAATGTACTGTAATCCTGGAGGTGATATACATAGTTGGAGTGTGTGGAGTGACGTAGAACCACACATAATGTGATTAACAACTACTTAAACTCTTCACATAAATTTTACAGTATAGCAGCACACTAAGTGGGTGGATATGCACAACAATAACCCCAATGTGGGTGGCTGTGCACCCACTCCATTATCGCTATACAGCTGTACAGTGGGGAAAAGGGCATTTACACATCCACTAATATTTTAGATGGAATGATTTTCCAGAAAATGATTGCTTTGCAATGTTATCATTTGCCAATTAGTTATTGGACAGATGATCTCCTGGGAAATGTATTTTCTGCAAAATGAAATAGATCCCTTCACATACACCCACACTTACTTGGCAACACTGAGATTAGAACCCCTACATAGGGACTTATTGCTACTATTGTGTTTGGCTTTAATTGCACACACCACAGAGCTTGTAGGGTGAGATGTATCCCGAGGTTCCTGTAAAGTGAACAACATCACCAGACCTTGGACAGTATGGTAGTGGGGGATGCACTGGGTGTTAATGGACAAAACATAGTATAATATGATGTCATATACACATTGACAAGCAGATACAGTCATAGACACATTTGACAGACCTGTGCTTAGCAGTGCTAACTACCTTGTCAGTGAATCCATACTTTTGCAGAGTTTCTGACCCCAGCACATGCATAATTGGGGTGGAGTGTCATCAGTTACCTGTATGGTTGATGGTCACAGCGGTCCTCATACAGTGGACCATGGGACATGCACTGGGGTACCATGGTGTAAAGACAGTATACTCAACATACCCACCCCACATTGAATATTGTACTCACTGAAACCCATGATAATGCTCTGACATACCCACAATCACACATTAACCAGGACTGCAATACAAACCATTGTCTATCTAATTTTTGCTACTACAGGGATATGCATTTATTGCACATGCCACAGGGATAATAGGCTGAGGGTTTTGTCATGGCTCTCCTAATGTCAGCAACATTACCATCCCTTATAACGTATGGCAAGGTTTTGTGTATTTGGAGGATGTGGCCTCGGAATGCTGTCTTCTACAAATATGCACACACACACAATTGCAAACACATACACACACTCACATACTCACATTTGCCAGGACTCAGAGGGTAACCCACACCTATCTACCCATTTGTAGAACATCCAAGCACTGTTATACCCAGTAATGCACACAAACACATTTGTCAGTACTGAGGTCCATAGGTGCAGGTGTTCCTAGGTGTGTACCAGGCTATTGTCCATGGAGAGATGAGAAGAGTATGACATGTGTGTACACTGGTATCATGTCACCTGATATTTGTCAGCAGGTCATCTATCAACTGATGCCACTGGAGTGATCCCCTGGGAGACAGTTATATTCAACATCCACTCATCTGGTTTTCTCTTGAAGAGGGCCAGTGAGGTGCTCCAATTGACATGTATGCAACACATATTGCATAGCATGGACAGTGTCTGGGTTGGGACCTGTACCCAAACATGTTAGGTTGACTGTGGTAGTCTGGTTGAGGTATCCATGGCATGTGGTACATACAGACTGGGGTTTCCTAGCTGTGGCATTCATAACTCAGCTGGGCAGATATGTCAGTGTCAGTCAATCAGAGATTGCCTGTGAGCAGCCAAGATGAATACCTGACATCTGCACATCTGTACAGAGGGCAAAAAGACAGTAGATAGGCAACAGGTTATGCATTAGGATGAATGTCTTGACAGAAAGACGTCTGAGACTGATAGGTATGCCATTACTACATTTCAGCAGTCCTCAATGACATGTCCATAAAAACATGGTAGGCTACAGTTACTATCAACATAGAAGATCAATATACACTAGGAGATACACAAACACCTATAGCTCAAATACCAAGAACACGATAGTCAGTACTCAGAGTCCAGCTTTGCATACAGGGGTTTATGGTTCCAGCACTACAATTTGCAATCTACTCTTACTTGGAAATGCACTGTTAAAAGTAGTAACATAATGATAACATGCATGCAAGTGTGCCTGCATATAATCTGGGATACTACCCAAGTATGAAAAACATACACAAAGAAAGGATTGTGCTACTACACATGTATACTCAGGTGTCCCATATAGTTTACTCACAACCCTTGCTACTGTAAAGACAGCACATAGAAGAATGTTATTTAAATGGATTTAAATACAGTTATTAAAGACGTCATTACCCTATAATTTGATCAGAATGGAATGTGATCACTGGTTACCAGGGCTGGGCTATGCATAGCAGGTGTAAGTTAATTGCTAAGTGGATTTGTGCACCGGTAAGTGAAGCCTACACAGCGTAAGTGCATATTTGTTTAACCGTATGTTAGCACCACTTACCGTCACGTAAACCTATGAAAACCCGCTTAAAGCCACTTTAAAACACCTTAATCACCCTGTCTCCATCAGCCCTTGTTCTGCCCAGCAACAAAATAAATAGTCCATGGAGGTCTTGAACCGAGGACCCTGTACACTAGAGTTACAGCACTTAGCCACTAAGCCATCTAAGCTGTGAGAATGTCTGTTACTTTTTTAAATATATCATTCAGTACACATACTGAATAGTAGTAAACAACTGCTTTGACTACTACAATTGTTTAGTACTTGTAAATGAAAATAGTGATGAATCAGTCATGTTTTCATATGTAAATATACACATAGATTAATATGGTGGGATACATCTGAGGAGGTTTTTACAACACTCATGTTTACACATAGCAGGATATATATATATATATATATATATATATATATATATATATATATATATATACACACACACACACACACACACACACACACACACACACATATACACACACACACACACATATATATATATATATATATATATATATATATATATATATATATCATCTTCTTTCAGCTGTTCCCGTTAGGGGTCGCCACAGCAGATCACCTGTTTCCATTTCTTCCTGTCCTCTGCATCTTGTTCTGTCACACCAACCACCTGCATGTCCTCTCTCACCACATCCATAAACCTTATCTTAGGCCTTCCTCTTTTCCTGTTACCTGGTAGCTTCATCCTTAGCATCTTTTTCCCAATATACTCAGCATCCCTCCTCAGCACATGTCCAAACCAATGTAATCTTGCCTCTCTGGCTTTGTCTCCAAACCTTCCAACCTGGGCTGACCCTCTAATATACTTATTCCTAATCCTGTCCACCCTCATCACACCCAGTGCAAATCTTAACATCTTTAACTCTGCCACATCCAGCTCAAACTCCTGCCATTTTGTCAATGCCACTGTCTCCAACCCATATAACATAGCTGGTCTCACTACCCTCTTGTAGACCTTCCCTTTCACTCTTACAGGTACTCCATCTGTCACAAATCTCTCCTGACACTTTTCTCCACCCACTCCATCCTGCCTGTACTCTCTTCTCCACCTCTCTTCCACACTCACCGTTACTCTGAACTATTGACCCCAAGTATTTAAACTCATCCACCTTTGCCACCTCTACTCCTTGCATCTTCACCATTCATCTATCCTCCCTCTCATTTACACACATATATTCTGTCTTAGTCCTGCTGACCTTCATTCCTCTTCTCTCTAGAGCTTATCTCCATCTCTCCAGGGTGTCCTCCACCTGTTCTCTACTCTCACTACAGATCACAATGTCATCTACAAACATCATAGTCCATGGGGACTCCTGTCTGATCTCGTCTGTCAACCTGTCCATCACCATTGCAAATAAGAAAGGGCCAGAGCTGATCCTTGATGTAACCACACCTCCACCTTAAATGCATCTGCCACTCCCACTGCAGACCTCACCGCTGTCACACTACCCTCGTACATATCCTGTACCACTCTTACATACTTCTCTGACACTCCTGACTTCCTCATACAATACCATAACTCCTCTCTAGGCACCCTGTCATATGCTTTCTCTAAGTCTGCAAAAACACAATGCAACTCCTTCTGACATTCTCTATACTTCTCCATCAACACTCTCAGAGCAAACATCGCATCTGTAGTGCTCTTTCCCAGCATGAAACCATACTGCTGTTCACTAATCATCACGTCCCTTCTTAACATAGCTTCCGCTACTCTTTCCCATAACTTCATGCTGTGACTGATCAGTTTAATCCCTCTGTAGTTACTACAGCTCTGCACATCACCCTTATTCTTACAAATCGGTACCAAAACAGTTTTTCTCCATTCTTCAGGCATCCTCTCACTTTCTAAGATTTCATTAAACAATCTGTGTATCTATAACATATGCCCATGACTTGTAGTGGAGGCACACCTCAGCATCATAACTTTCAACCTGTTAGTGCAAGGGAATGTAATGTACATATTGCAGTTATAAATGTAAAATGTTGCTACAGTTACAGGGGTTGTGTCAGCATACATGTGAAGGAAGGCTCTTCTGAAACTGACGTACGCCATCAGTTACTAACAGACATCATAAAATCATCATAGTGAAGTACCACACAAATGTAATGATCCTGTGGAACACAGAAGAAATCTGAGCAATACACATGGACAGTCTAAAACTATTTGGTCAGTCGGGAGGTATACACAGAACTCCTTAGTGCAAGAAATGTAGAACAAGCCTGACAAAGGGGATATTTAAAGCCATGAAAATAGGGATATATTACAAATACTGCAGTAGATAAGCTCACACAGTTGATGAATTCACACCCTCCTGTCTGTTCTAACACATATTAACTTGAGGAGCAGAGGTCCCAAGCCCACATACTTCCCACTACTTAGTGACATACATCTTCACATCAGCCCACTGATTTTCAGAAATACACAACACGTGTGGTGCCCAAGCAACAGTACATCTGACAAATATCTGTACAGAACATCACACTAGGGTAAATACACTGAGCTGCTAGGTATGTCACCAAGCACTGCCTACACTACAGGCAGACTGCCACAACACTAACTCAATTTACCTGTGGGGAATACACATGTAATTGCAAATTTAGTAGGCACTACGGGCATGTAACTGCATGGAGTAAGAGATACCAGTGTGAAAGTGCATTACCCACAAACAATCTTAACACAGTCACAGTCAGATAATGGTAAGTCTAAGTAATAGTACAGTATATGGACTGTGTGAACAAAAGGCATCATAATGTTTGCCACTCACACACTATCCCTACATATACTGGCCCAATTCACAGTGTAGTCTGATGCCTGACTGTGGTATGGGACATTTGTCAGTCTGGCCCTACAAACATATAGGCTCAACTTCTTTGAGACAGTTACCAAGGCTATAGACGAGGGAAAGGTGGTCCACACAGCCTACCTAGACCTTGCAAAGGCCTTTGACACCATTCCCCACTCAGGTATTATAGACAAGCTCACCAGCCTGAACATAAACCCCTATGTCATGAGATGAGTTGCCAACTGGCTCAAGGACAGAACCCACATAGTAAGAGTTGCTGGAGCTAGGTCTGACTCTAAACTGGTTACAAGTGGCATTCCCCAGGGCTCAGTCCTAGGACCACTCCTGTTTGGCATATACTTCTCAGAGGTACAGGCAAGCACATGAGGATTATAGCTGACCAAGTTTGCAGACAACTGCAAACTAGGGGCTATAATTGACTCTCCAGCTGACACAGACATCCTCCAAAAGGGTCTCACTGAGACAGATACCTGGTGTCAAATCCATGGCCTCAAGCTAAATGCCAAAAAGTGCATAGTCATCCCCTTTGGAAAAAACAAAGTACCCACAAACTACCACATAGGTGGTAGCCCCCTAAATATGGAAGACGTAATAAGGGATCTGGGAACCCAAGTAGATGATAACCTCTCCTTTGATAATCACATTGCCAAAGTGGTTAGAAAATCCTTCTATGTGGCCCACCTAATCACAAAAGGGTTTGCATCCAGATCGAAAGAGGTCATTGGGCCCCTCTATGCATCACTCATCAGACCCATCATAGAGTACAAAGCCCCATTTGGGATGTACCTTATAAGACACCTGCAACAACTGGAGAGACCGCAGAAGTACCTCACCAAGAGGATCACTGGCCTCAAGTAGATGCCCTATGCAGCTTGACTGAAGAAACTCCAGCTGTACTCGGGTGCATGCCGCCTACTCAGAGGTGAGCTCTGCCTGACATACAAGGCCATGTCCAACCCAGAATTGATGGACATGCTCCACCTAAAGAAAACCAAATCCCCCCAAGCCACATGCTCCAGGGATCTAAACCTCACCACAACAATAAATAGGACATGCTGGAGGGATAGATTCCGGCCCCAGAGACATCCCATGCTCTGGAACAAGATTCCAGTCTACATTAGGCAGAGCTCCTCATTAACCTTCTTCAAGAGAAACTTTGACGAGTGGATGGGAAACAGAAAGTTTACCTCAGGGATCACTTCAGTGGCTCTGCTGGACAGAGTCAGAGGGAACTAATCTAAGGGGGCGGCGAAAGCCAACACATTCCGGCTAGACTTATAAATGCCTTCAGGCAGATAGCCTAGTACCTACCAATGAACCTATGAACCTATGATAGGGTATCAGAAACTGGAGTAGCGTGCAACGTCAGATAGAACAGGACCAAGAACACTGACATCTACCCCAGTCTGTACACAGGCCAAATAACATATTGACAATATACTGCTACATAATACAGACACTCTGTCAATAATCACCATAAGTACACAGACCTCACTACTGTACAGACTACAACAGGATATCCAGGTTTTGTCCTCAAATATTAGGCTTGCTACATTACATGTCTGGCAGTCTGATATATCACTGGCTTGATATCAGGAATTTTGTCTGTAAATAATGATATACTGTACCTATCCACCTCTCACTGCATGACATATAAACAAAGGGTGACAGACTTGGGAGAAAGAGGCACAAACATAGGGACAATATTGACATATTGCAGTTATAAACTGAAACAAATTGCTGGTGCAACAGGGTTTGTTGTGACATATCCCTTCTGAGGGATATGAAGTCAGTAACACACATGGATGTTACCATTTACTGACTACAAATATCAGAGTATGCTACTGCATTTATAAAGACAGAAAATGTGTGAGTAACACACCAAATCTGAGACTCCAAACTCTGGCCAGTTTGGAGATAGCCCTACAGGTGAGAGTTTTCTCAGCCACATAACACTCAGTAAAAACAAAATAAAACTCCAGCAAAGTTAGAACTTCCACTGAGTGACCTCCCAAACCTCTTGTATCAGAGGCACATGGAATATATGCTCTTCACTTTTTCCCTTAGAACTGCTCTAAATCTCAAAATAAGCACTCTACTTTCATTCTAAAGCCCTGCACTTGCTCGTACAAGTAATCTCATAGGTAAACACTAATAAACTTAAGCACTACATCCTCTTATACTCCTTTTAAGCACTTGCTCCCTATTGGTTCTTTCTAATCAGTCAATAAGTAGTTCCCTATATTACTATATTATTCAGGCATGTCCAAAGGTCAGTTTCGGGTTTACTCTCCAGTCCAGCTGGTGAATCTGGGAATCTTGAGGCAATGTTACAACTGCCTTATGTATACAGATCACCCTCTTCTCCTCCCAACAAGCTCCAATATATCTGAGAGATGCAACTATATAGCCAAACTGGAGGCTAAGCTCTCTCAACCCAATACTGGCACAGCCTGTCAGGAGGAGAAGGTAATCACACACACCCCAAATCCAGTCTCACATAGACCTATTGCATCAGCAAACCAAACACATAAACACACAAAAACATACTCGGAGGCTCTAAATAAAAATCTGCCTAAGCAGCAGAGACCTCCAAGGCAGGCATCCAAACAACCCCTACCACGAAACAATACCCACATAGCACATAGCTCACAAAGTCAGTGTGCCACACAGTCAAAGCCCTTAAGGCTAAACAACACACCAAATACACTTGTAATAGGTGACTCTATTGTCAGACACACTGGCGTCCCACTCACCAGGCTGAACAAGGAGAAGGTCACTGTAAGCTGCCTGCCGGGTGCCAGGATCCACTACATAACACAAGCACTCAGGTCACTCCAAAGCAAGTACAAATATGACTCCATCATTGTCCATGCTGGTGTGAATGACCTGAGATGTACCTCCCTGGACTACATGAAAAAAGACATAGAGGAGCTCTTTGATCATGTAGCCCAGGCCGGTATGACTCTGGCCTTGAGTAGCATCTTACCCTCACCAAGACTGATGCCACAGTATAAAGACAAAATGATCAATTTTAACAATTGGCTAAAGTATTGGTGTCATTCAAAGGGGGTCCCGTGTCTGTCAGCCTGGGATGACATGTTCGACAAGCCACGTTGCTTTGCTAGGGATGGCTTGCACCTGTCACCCCTGGATTTTCGAATACTGGCAAAGGCTGTTGCCTCCTCCATAGTGCCTTTTTTAGGCAAGGCTCAAAAGACAAACCCACCTCCATAGATAACACAAAGGAAAAAAAAACTAAGGGTAATGCTGCTCAATGCCAGAAGTCTAAACCTCAAGATGCACGCACTCAAGACCCTCATCAGTATGGAGAATATCAATATCTGTGCAGTAAAAGAAACCTGGTTCAAGGCTCCCAAGAGCACACCAGCACTAACAGGTTATACTTCATACCATGCTTTCCGGCCCCAAAACTCGGACCAAACCACAAAAGGAGGGGGAGTATCCATATTTATCAAAGATACCCACACCTCCAGGTTAGTGGCACTGCACAAAGCACTGGAGACCATCCATGTGCAACTAACAGTGGGCAAAACTGCCTTTCAGTTTGTATCCTGCTACAGACCACCCTCCCTAACACAGGAACCTCACTCGGGTTTCCTGAGAATACTGGAGAATATGAAGGTCTCTCCAAACACCATTATATTGGGTGACTTCAACTACCCAAACATTGATTGGGAAAACTAAACACCCTCGCCCAACGGTTCCTAGAATTTATAAACTCAAATGCTATGGAACAACTGGTCACCACTCCCAAAAGAGGGGAAAACATATTGGATCTGGTCATCACCAACATGGGGTTTCTATGTTCCACACCAGAGGTATACCCCTCATTGGTAAGATCAGACCATAAACTAATCTCACTGGACATCCATATTCTGTCCCCACCACTAGTCAAGGAAACCACGGGGAAGAACTTCTCAAAAGCAAACTTCACACTTCTCAAAACTGAGGTGGAATCCTTCAAAATCCCTGGGTCAGTGGAAAATACAGCCCAAAATGCAGAATCCTTTACAAAAGGATTCTATGGACACCTACAGGAATGCATGGAGCATGCTATCCCAAATAAAACCAAGACTCACTCCTCCAAAGGCAGGAGACCTGTCTGGTGGACCCCGGCCATAAATAAGCTATACAACAAAAGGAGAAAGCTTCTACATGATAGAGCAAAATCCCAAAAAGGGAAGGTGTCTCTGATCAGTACTGGCAAGAAACTACGATCCCTCATAAAATCATCTAAGGCCAGCTTCGAAAGAAAAATTGCACAAGACACTAAAGATAATCAAAAGGCCTTATTTAATTATGTCAGAAACCTGGGAGGCAACTCCCAGATATGCTCTGAGTTAGTGCAAAATGACAAAAAATACACTGAACCCACAGACATTGCCAACATCCTGGCAGAAAGGTTCAGTGTAAACTTCCCCTTCCCCAAAGAGCAAATGTCTATCCCAACAGAGTGTAGCCTTCCTGAGATCACAGATGCACAGGTGAGAGCTGCCCTCTCCAAAGCAAAAAACACAGCATCAATGGAACCAGACGGTGTCCCAGGCTGCATCTTCCATGAGCTCCAAGAAGAACTAAACCCTCATATATAGTCACTGTTCAACCTCATACTTACTACAGGATATGTACCCAAGGAATAGCGTACAGCAACAGTGGTCCCACTCCACAAAGGTGGTGCCACAACGGACCCCAGAAACTATTGCCCTATAAGCCTGACTAGCCTGGTCTGCAAAGCTATGGAGCGTATCATCATGGAAATCATAAACAAAGACATTGAGAACCTCCAGACACTGGATCAAAACCAATTCGGTTTTGTGAAGGGCAGATCTTGCCTCTCAAACCTGGTCGACTTCTTTGAAACAGTTACCAAAGCCATAGATGAAGGGAAGGTAGACCACACAGCCTACCTGGACCTCGCAAAAGCTTTCAACACAATACCCGACTCAGACATCATAAATAAGCTCACCAACTTAAATATCAACCCCTATGTCACAAGATGGGTTGCAAACTGGCTCAGGGATAGAACCCACATGGTCAGAATAGCAGGTGCCATGTCAGACTCTAAACCAGTTACAAGTGGCATCCCACAAGGCTCAGTCCTGGGACCTCTCTTGTTCGGTATATATTTCTCAGAGGTACAGGCTAACACGGGTGGACTATGGCTGACCAAGTTCACAGATGACTGCAAACTGGGTGCAATAATTGAATCTCCGGCTGACACAAGCATCCTCCAAAAGGGTCTCACAGAGACAGATAACTGGTGCCAGTGCCATGGCCTAAAGCTAAATGTCAAAAAGTGCATAGTCATCCCCTTTGGGAAAAATAAAGTGCCCACAAATTACCACATAGGTGGTAATCCATTAAGTAAGGAAGAAGTAATTAGGGACTTGGGGACCCAAGTAGATAGCAATCTCTCCTTTGACAATCATGTTGCCAAAGTGGTTAGAAAGACCTTCTATATAGCCCACCTTATCATGAAAGGATTCACATCTAGATCAAGAGAGGTCATTGTGCCCCTCTACTCATCACTTATCAGGCCCATAATTGAATACAATGCCCCATTTGGGATGTACCTTACCCGGCACCTGCAGCAACTGGAAAGACCCCAAAAGTACCTCACCAAGAGGATCAAGGGGCTCAAACAGATGCCCTATGCAGCTCGGCTAAAGAAACTCCAGCTCTACTCAGTTGTGTACCGCCTACTCAGAGGCGATCTGTGGCTGATGTATAAAACCATGTCCATCCCAGAATTAATGGACATGCTTCACCTCAGGAAATCCAAATCCCTTAGAGCTACACCCTCCAGGGACTTGAACCTCAGCACAGAAATAAATAGGACATGCTGGAGGGACAGATTCATATCCCAGAGGCTCCCGTCACTCTGGAACAAAATCCCAATCCATGTTAGGCAAAGCCCCTCACTGACCCTCTTCAAAAGATAAATATTGATGAGTGGATGGGAGATCGTAAGTTTACCCCTGGGATCTCTTCTGTGTCCCTGCTTGACAGAGGTACAGTAAACTAACCTTAAAAGGGCTACCTTCTGTGACCTAATATACAGAGGAACAGTCATCTAATCTAAAAGGGTGGCGAAAGCCAAACACACTCTGGCTAGGCTTACAAATGCCCTAGGGAAGATAGCCTAGTATCAACCTATGAACCTATGCACCTATGACCCTTATGAACATCAGGTGTTTTTGCTAACTGGCGATTCTGAATGCCCATGACTTGTTTCATTATTTTAATAGACAACTTCAGGCCAATAAAGCCAAACCTCACTAGCTGTGGATATGCATATTTCGGCTTTGTTATGACCTCATTAGCACAGCACAATCAGAGTGTTTGACTAACCATTAGAAACACAGGGCTGTTATACCCAGCTGATATCCATTATCATTAGGGTCACTGCAAAAGTATCCCAAATGACAAACTAAAACAAAGAGTGAGAAGGTCACCAAAAAACAATCAGTAAAAACAAAATAAAAACTCCAGCAAAGCTAGAACTTCCACTAAGTGACCTCCCAAACCTCTTGTATCAGAGGCACATGGGATATATGCAAATGATCCTTATGAACATCAGGGATTTGTACATACAGGTTAGTAATACATTAGTTGTCTGTGTTGTATGGAATACTGAAGTAGTCTGGCCAAACACTTGCAGACCCCAAAAGGCACAGTTATGAAGTTATGAGAAACCGCTGAAGTCCCGCACAAGCCAGCATAAGGGGAATGCCCCACGTATATCTGTGAGTCAGCTGCAAGAAGCTTCCATAGCACACATGCACTCAGCTCACCCCACCATCAGCCACAGGTTCATCACAGGTCATATCCCTGCTGTTGGGAATGAGTATTATATGACCCACACTTCTGTATGGGAATATCCACAGAATGCAGCATGCTGAAGAGTTGTCCCATGCAGGTGTGTCCCTAGCTGTAAGCAGCACCCTGCCAGTAATCCACACCAATGGATTAATAAGGACAGAAACTATTGCCATAAACACCTTGTACACCTACCCTGTCACCCCAGGGGAATATAGTGGCTTGCAGCCAGGGACTGCAGAAGTGACAGAATGTACTGGTCTGCTACAGATGGCCTGCATCACTACCAAATGCCCTACAGTCTTCTGTCAAAGGCCTGTGTTTCACCCGTACTGGCAATGTATGTTATCTCATGGAGTCCCAAATAACGACATAACATAGTCCACAGAACACAAATGCAAGGCCATGTCGACAAATCCCAATAGCATGTCCACCATGTTCTACTGCATGAACTCTGGACCAACCCCTAAATACTGCTGGGATGAAGTGATAACTATAGGGATACTTATCAGATATCACTTGCATAATGTTAGGAAGAGGATTGAATAATAGAGGGGGGATAGAAGCATGGATGCCATGGAGTGTATGAAGTCTGAAACTCTGATGTGTGCCCATACTATCCCTGCCTGCAAACCCAGGAATGGGTGGAAACAAACCTGCTCATAAACCACAATGTGAAGGGGAACTGACCAGATATATTAGCCCTGCTTCTGTGTAACCTGTGTGAATCTGTACAGCTGAGGGGTATGGCCACAACAGGATATGGCCATTCTGTCACGTCAATAGATGTACAAGCGTGGGATCCTCAGCCACCACAGTACCAAGGTGCTAGACCATTTACACAGACCCATCAGCAAGTGTCTGCAGCTCCCCCACCAAAATGGCATGAGTGTGCAAGAATATCTAGGCTGCAGACCACAATACTGGATGCAGAATCATTCATCTCGTATTCCCCAAGAAATTACTGTGAGCAAATAAGTATATCTGTCAGTAGTTGCTGACATAATACATCACAGTGTAAAACAGTACATATGTCTGAATATCTCTACTAACAACAAAACCATGTAGCAGAAGCAGCACAGAAACAATTAGTTATAGTATCCAACTATCCTTTGCCCATTGTGACTCCATATTGTCAATCCATCTACAGATATCCTGCAGAAACAGGTTGCTAGCTATAGGTGTAGAACACAAATGCCTGCAGTGGATTACAACCTACCTGGAATGGATTCACACATTCACTACAGAAGGTCATACTGGGCATGCTCTCACACTTAGAGAAATGAAGCCCATGTCTGACAACAAAATACAGAAGAGTCATACTGGGCATGCTCCCTCACTTACAGAAATGAAGCCCATGTCTGACAACAACAGTGGACTATACATATCTTTCAGTTGCAGATGTCTGTGCACACACCACATTGCACACCAGTCATGCTTTGCACACACATTGGGTAGGAATACACACATATATCCAAGGACAACACACTATAATAGGTCAAACATACACAAACAGAGATGTGGGGAAGAGAGAGACAGAGAGTGACAAAGAGCTTCCCATCATGATGCCTGTCCCACCCATCACACATCCAATTGGCCAATTTCACATGATGTGCCAATGTCTATCATTGTACACATTTGTTTCTGGTAGCCCTCAGCACTATAGTGTCTGTGGTGCTTATGATAACTGTGTAACATGACAGCACAAGTCATTATTCATCTAGCAGTCGTATACACAGTCCTGTAAAGTTGTGTGTGACTGAGTGTTGTGTATGTGTTTCCAGAGGAACTGTGAAACTCTGCATGTGTGTGTTAGTGTGTGTAGAGATCAATGATTTTGAGGCCATTCACAGTCACTATACCTCTCATTGCCCTACTTTAGCAAGCCTGCTGATGTCCGTCATCTTGAAATATCTCCTTGGACAAGATTCAGCCCTGTAAGCTCTGTTGCACATGCAATAACTGTGTAATTCTATAGTGTGATATACGACTTAGGTAGGAGTTCTAATACCAGACATGGCAATGGTGAAACTGTGCGTATGTGTGTAGGGATCAATGTTCTTGAGGTCATTCATAGACACTACACCTCCCATTGCCCTACTTTAGCAAGGCTGCTAATGTCATTCACCTTGAAATACACCTTTGGATAAATGCTAACCCTATAAGCTCAATGGTGCATGTGATAACTGTGTAATGCTTTAGTGTTACATACTAGTTATGTAGGAGTTCTAATCCCAGACATGGCAATTGTAAAACGCTGTGTGTGTAGGGATCAATGGTTTTGAGACTGTTCACAGTCACTACACCTCCCATTGCCATACTTCAGCAAACCTGCTGATGTCAGTCACCTAAAAATACCTCCTTGGACATGATTCAACTTTGTAAGCTCTGTGGTTCATGCAATAACTGCATAATGCTGTAGTGTGATGCACTAGTTAGGTAGAAGTTCTAATCCCAGACATGGCAACTGCGAAGTTCTGTGTTTGTGTGTGGAGGGATCAATGATTTTGAGGCAATTCATAGACACTACTCCTCCCATTGCCCTACTTTAGCAAGGCTGCTGATGTCATTCACCTTGAAATACACCTTTGGATATGAGCTAGCCCTATAAGCTCCATGATGCATGCAATAACTGTGTAATGCCATAATGTAACCTACTAGTTAGGTAATAGTTCTAATCCCAGATATAGCAGCTGTGAGACTATGTTTGTATGTATAGGGCTCAATGCTTTTGAAGCTATTTACAGTCACTACACTTCCAACTGCCCTACTTTAGCAAGCCTGCTGATGTCAGAAACTTTGAAATACACCTTTGGAGAAGGGATAGCCCTATAAGCTCCGTGGTGTGCGCCATAAATGCGGAACAATGTAGTAGCAGTAACTAAACAGCTATCGATTTGAATCTCATCTGTGGCAAGTGTTTGTGTGTTTACATCAAAGATTTTGTCCCCATTTACAGCCAGTACACATCTCAGAGCCTGGCTTTAGCAGTCCTGCAGATATCATCCACCTTACAAGTATCTGTTGTGAAGCCTATACCATGTCAGGTCAGTGGTGCATGTGGTAAATGTGTAACATAATGGTCTGTAAACATTGTTAGATAGAGGTTTGAACCTCACCCCTGGCAAATGTAAATGTGTGATTAGGGTAAAATTATTTTTGGGATCTCTCACCCACTACATCACTCAATGCCAGTATTTACAAGGGCTGGTGATGTCCCTCACCTTAGATGTACCTTGGGACAACATCCATCCAGTAAGCTCCGTGGTGCATGCGATAAATGCGATGTACCAGAGTAGCAGTATATAGCTAGGTAGGGATTTGAATCTCAATACTGGCAAATGTGTGTGTGTGTGTGTGTGTGTGTGTGTGTGTGTGTGTGTGTGTGTGTGTGTGTGTGTGTGTGTGTGTGTCATCAGTATGCTGTGGGGAGGTTGCTGTGATTGTGTAATGACAGGATGCTAAATTTTCCAAATTATTATATTGAGGACCTACTATATGTCACAATGTCCACCTTACAAGGACAACAGACTTCAAACAGCAGAGAAGATAGTGTAGATAATCCATATCCCTACATGTGACATTATGGATTGGTGAACACTATAGGAAACCCTTGTATTACTCAGAGAACACTCTCCACCCATGTCTCATACACAAGCACACTTGGCTAGGTAAAAAACGCTATATTGGTAGTTCCCTGCATATTGCCAACAGATAGTAACCATGGTGTGATTGCAGTGGACTACATGCCTGTTGACCACAACACTGCCACTGACATCAGAATGTAGTGTGATGTGTAACATCTCCTGACTGAGTGTGTGTTATCCAGCAAGTAAAATGACACAGCACCCTGTTCCCTTCCCTACAATAGGCAAATACATGCTTACAGTGGTCCTTTGCTATGTTCCCCACTGGATGCATGCAACAACTGTAGAGTCTGCAATTGTAACCCAGAAAGGGAATACCATGCCTTATACACATGCCCTGTATGGACAGATGCCACTAACTCCACTGAATACCTGTATCATGCTGTCAATGTAGGTGCAGGCACAACCTCAGTTCCATAGCCAGGTCTCACCACATGAGATCAGGAATGCCACATCAGATGATAACAATCTGCCGACACAACATGCCCAGGAGACTCCAAGTACACTTCCACATGTCACAGAACATGCATGTGGGACATGTGCACAACCCAGACACTGTCCATGTTATGGAATATAGATCACATACATGGCAAGCATTGCACAGCACTGGCCACCCACAATAGTAACCCAGATGAGTGGATGGTGAATACAATACCCACCTGTGTGGGCCAATCCAGGGACTACACCCCTGAGCCACACTGGAGACCATTGTCATGTGGCCTGATGCCAAGGTATTCCCTTTGCCTAGCCTTGTACAGCCTTCTGGCACAGTAAATTACTACACACCTGTGAAGCAATGAACCCATGCATGTCAGTACTGGCAAGTGTGTGTGTGTGTGTGTGTGTGTGTGTGTGTGTGTGTGTGTGTGTGTGTGTGTGTGTGTGTGTGTGTGTAGATTAATGATTTTGAAGCTATTCACAATCACTACACATCCCATTGTTCTACTGTAGCACGGCTGCTGATGTCAGTCACCTTGAAATAACCCTTTGGCCATATATCAGCCTGATAAGCTCTGTGGTGCGTGTGATAACTGTGCAATACTGTAGTATAGTAGGCTAGTTAGGTAGGAGTTCTAATCCTGACCCTGCCAACTGTGATAATGTGTGTGATTACACCAAACTACCAAGCCAGTGAAGGACCACCACGAGTCTTGTTTAGACAATTTTAATAAAACTCATTCTAGTGCCTCAGCATAAACCAGCCTTCAAGGAGTAACAAAATAATCATCACATAACACACACAATCAATTACACTTAATTATATAATTGCATTATTAATCAATTGTTTTTAAAAAAACAACTTTTAAAGAAGCACCCTTCAGTTGCATTAATTATTCAAGCCTCCTGGAGACAGTGTATTAAACTTTAAAATATACAGGGTTTCTTTATACAGCAGTTTCTTTTTTATAATCCCCTCATTTTGTATCTATAACTTGTTCCAATAAGCAAGCTCTCAGTAAAGAAGGATCATTATTAAGGCAAAAATTAAAATGTGAAGCTACAGGACTCATAACATTTTTATTTTTTATATCTCTAACATGCTCCTGAAGTCGTAACTTAAAAACTCTTTTTGTTTCCCCTATATACAACAAATTACAGGGGCAAGATAGTGCATATATTACTGATTTAGTGATACATGTATATACAGATGTATAACAAAATCTAACACCATTATTTTTTTCAAAACATTTAGTTATGTTAGAACAGACTGAACACCTTACACAAGGGAAGGTACCACATACAACAGGGTGTTCATTTAATTTTTCACCCGGTTGTGTAAACTTATTATGTACCAACATATCTTTAATGTTTCTACTTCTTTTAAATGAAATACACGGAACTCTATATAAATTTTTCACACCTTTCATCTTAATTAAATGAGACCAATAATATTTAATAACATCAATAATTTTATGACTCAGAATATTATAAACTGTCACAAAATAGACCTTTCTACCACCATACAGTATACAATTTGTCTAATACAAGACTTGTGGTGTTCCTTCACTGGCTTGGTAGTTTGGTGTGATTTTTTGTATCTTCGTGGTTTGGTGATCCTATAATGCATGTGATTCCCTGAGAAAGTGTGGTTGTATCTTACTTGACACTTGCTTTTGTGGACAGTCACATATACTACACTTCCCTTATCCCTCCTTTATCACTGGTGCTGATGTCACTGACCTTCAAAGATACCTTTGGACAGCTTTTTAACATGTAAGCTCCATGGCACGTGCATTAACTGCATAACAATGTAATAACAATACATAGGTAGGGATTTGAAACTCAGTACTGGTACTTGTGTATTTCTGTGTGTGTTATCACTGCCGTATGTGGGTGATGGCATGAGTGTGCAATGACAGGGTTCATTGCAGTGTGAGTTTTG
>NC_056731.1:1462923550-1462928550 GCF_019279795.1 Protopterus annectens | reverse complement strand
GTCTTAGTCAATGTCCGACGGTGAGTATGTCATAGTATTATCACAGGTTTCAGTGAGTACAATATCCAATGTGAGGTGTGGGTGCTGGATATACTGTCTTCACACCAAGGTACCACCAGTACTTGTCCCAAGGTCCACTCTATGGGGACCACTGCCACCATCAACCATACAGGTAACTGATTACACTATCCAGCCCAATGATGCATGTTCTGTGTGCAACTTACCTGTAACAGAATGGAAACACTGACAAGGTAGTTAGCACTGATAAACCCAGTTCTCTCAGATGTGTATATGACTGTTATGTGTTTGTCAATGTGCATATGACAGTAAGTCACATTATGTATTGTTTATAAACAGCCAGTACATCCCCCATTACCATACTGTACAAGGCCTGGTGATGTTCTTCTCTTAACAAGTAACCTGGGACATATCTCATCCTAAAAGCTGTGTGGTGTATGCAATTAAGGCCACATACATTAGTAGCAATACGTACCTAGGTAGGGGTTCTCCTCTCAGTGTTGCCAAGTAAGAGTGTGTGCGTATGTGAAGGGATCTAAATCAGTTTGCAGAAAATACATGTCCCAGAAGGTCATCTGTCCGATAACTGGCTGGCAAATGCAAACATTTCACAGGTATCATCTTGTGGAAATTCATTCCATCAAAACTAGTAGTAAATGTGTAAATGCCCTCTTCCCCACTGTATATCTGTACAGCGATACTGGGGTTGTTATATAGGGTCTATATCATATGAGTGAATTGCACAAATTGCTAACGCTCATAATATTGAATGTACCGGACCTCAGAGTCCTTTTTCTGAGATCATGGTACAGAGAAGAATGGGATATTTGCCATTTCCTCACTGTAGTGTGATCTTGGATTTGGAATATATATTTACCAGGGGGTGTGGGGGGTGCAGCCCCCCACAATAAGAAGTTCGATGTCTGGTACGTTTGATATTATGAGCATTCGCAATTTGTGCGATTCGCTCATATGATATAGACCCTGGTATATATAGCTGGGTGTGGATCTTGTGGACACAGCAACCTTCATTGCGGTTATTGTTGAGTGTATCCCCCCACTTAGTCAGCTGCAATACTGGGCAGTTTATGTTAACAGTTTAAATAGTTGTCAATCACACTATCTGTGGTTCTACACCACCCCACACCTTCCAAAGGGTAGGGCTGTGCCATCCACACCAGCACACCTATGTTTACCAAGTTGAGTATTGTACTACATTGGGGAGGAGGACACATGCCCTGCTAGTACCATCGTCAATGACATTAAACTAGCAGACTGATTATTTCCCAATGTGATGTTGTGCCTAGTCTGTCTTGGTGGAATTACATAGGCTAAAATGTGTTCCCTGCAAAAGTACATACATCCATGTGTACAGTATTCTCTGTGTATTGCATCAACACCAAAGCCTGTGTGTGTGTGTGTGTGTGTGTGTGTGTGTGTGTGTGTGTGTGTGTGTGTGTGTGTGTGTGTGTGTGTGTGTGTGTGTGTGTGTGTGTGTGTTATACACAAACATGTGGTGTGTACCACCCAGTACACTTACCATTGTCCACTGTAGAATGGCTGCTGACATCAGCCACCATGCACTCACCTGTATACACCCCTCAGACCTATCAAGCATGTGGCACATGCAGTAACTTTTATACAGACCTGTGACTTTTGTTCAGCTGTACCCAGGATATGGCACAGTCAAGGTATCACCACAGTGCCATACCCCTTGTAGGAAACAACAGCAGACCAACATCCTGCTGACACATAGACACCTAAAACACAAACGGAATACATTATGGAGATCACAGTCAGTCAGTGTTAATAACAGCTATAATGCATCATGGCTGGACAGCTACACATCCTGACATGTAAGCATTAAACTTTAGTGCTGAAAACATGTTACACAGCATTACATTTGTACACTGTAGTACAGTCACACTGTGCATCGGAACTATATTAGCCTGTCCCTGCATTGATGCTATGGATGACAGGGATGTAGCACAGGTATCATCATATGCACAGGGGGTGCTGTCAGTTTGCCAGAGACATAGGCTGAGCCATTTGTTTGACATCATGTGTGTGTGTGGGAATTTTCTTTATTAAATGGGTTGTGCAGATGTGTTGTGTGTAGGTATGGGGTTGCCCTAGCTGTGTTGGTGATGTGTGTGTGTTTGTATGCCATCACACAGTTCTGCCATGTGGCTGCCCTACACAGGGGTTTACTGGACAGCTGCAGACCGTACCTGACAGGGTATGCAGTTCACCATCTCCAGCCATGGACATGAGAACTGTGCCTGCCAGGGGTTCCATGGGCACTACCAGGTACAAGCCAAGATAGGGTACTCTCCCCTGATGATGACATATGTCCACTGGATCTTTGGTCCCTCTTGGGACCAGCCAGGGCCATGTGCATGTGGCCTGCTATGTTGTGGTGTGGACAGTGCCCCCTCCCCTGCAGTGCTGGTGCTAGTACTGTCACTATAGAAGCGGCTCTGACTTGTTGCACGTCCTCGTCGACCTCCACCTGTTGGTGTTGCTGGCCTATGTTCACATGGCCATCGCACTACTCCCACCATATGCTCAAGCACAGACATTCCAACATTCCACGGTCGAGGATTCCCAACATCTCAACCAACCATCTATCCAGGACCTCTGCAAAATAATGGTGGGCACTTGCAAGATCAAAAACAACAGAATGAGTAGCCCTCTGGAGCCTCAGATCCTGTCTGGTATAACATTCCATACATGCCTGTGCCTCCATGATGGCCTGAAGCATGCATTTGGAGACACCAGCTGTGGCACTTCTGCCAGGGGCATGATGACCAGAAGCCCTCTTATGAACACCCCTGTACATCTGCCTGTGTGGTACCTCGCCAGGCATCTGTCTATGGCTGCTGTGTCCAGACACATTCGCAATAATCTCCACACTGTCCTGTCCCATGCCATCCCCAACTGTCCCTCATGCATGGCCACTGGAGATGGGGTATGTATAGGCAATGTGACTGTGCTGGGATGGGGTGGATAACAGTGGGATGTCAAAAGATGGCACAGTTTCAGCCCCTGACAACCCTGCCTGTGCCTCACCACACCTATCATCATTGTCAGAGTCTATATGGATACTAACATCAGTTTGCCTGCAGGAGGGACCCTGACCCACCTCGCAACCTGTGAGGGGAAAACAAGAAACAAACTTTAAGACCTGTACATCATTGCTTAACTCTATGCACACACACACACACACACACACACACACACACACACACACACACACACACACACACACACACACACACACAGGTGAGGTTGCACAAAGTTATTACACGCAGACTTCTCATTACGCATCTGTCAACATGCATGACATATGGCACTCAACAGCATGCACTGCAGCTATAGTCAATCCCTGTTACCAACATTATGCATCTCTGTGATGCATGGTTGTGTTAGTAGGTGATTTCCCTTCCTCTGGAACACACTGCCCCCATGTACACAGTATTGCTGTGCACCTGTTCAGCACCCTGGCATGTACTGTGCACCATAACTCACAGATGTACACGCCATTGCTGAATGTGTATATGTGTGTCAGTTATGTTGTTTCTGCTGCTCACAGCCCCTGTGTGTTTGTCTGACACATACGTGGGATGATATGCGGACAGATGTCAATAGTGAATGACTGATGTCTGATTTGCAGATCTCATCATCAGCGGTGCATGTATAACCAATAAAATACAATTACACTGACAACCTTCAAACTTTACTGTAGCTATGAAGAGTGTGCATACCCTTATTGACATGGCACCCTCTTTCCTGATATACCATGAGGCCACAATACTGCATATGTTAACATTACATGAACCTGATATGTGACATATGACCTGTGCAATCAAATGCAGTATCAAACAAATATGTTAGTTGTGCAGATGCTGACTGAGATGCATACAATATGTGGGTGCATAAGTGTGCACACCCTTAACATGATGGTTTGTTGCACCAACTGTTAGGCGTACTACAGCAGTCACTATTTCTGGAAGGGGTATACTAGAATGGCCCATCTGCACTTGCCAGAATTTGGTCACTCTGCCCTTCAAATGTCCCCCAACTCTGCAAGATTGCAAGGTCAACTCATGTGCACAGCCCTTGGAGGTCACACAGTGCCTTCATTTATTGTTCTGGAGTCAGGGTTATGTCTGCCACAATTCATGACCTTGACTGTGTGCAGATACAGCCATTCTTAGTGAGCTTAGTATGTCTACTTCAGTTCACTGTTGTGTTTCAGGATAACACCCCTCCCTATGCTCAGCCTTTTTGCAGATGCTTGACAACTATGGGCTACCCATGAATGTCATTTTGCAGTATCCCAAATTCAGAACACCATGTGTACTGACCTAATCCCTGCTAATGAATGGCACACATACAGGTGTACACTGGCACCAGCAAGCTACAGGTGGGGATGGTGGGCCTGAGGTGGAGTGAGGTGTTGCTTGTGCAGCACATGTATCTTAATTGATACTGTCTGTAGGTTTCGAACTTGGTCTTGCTACACCATTACACATTGCAACACATACTTTTGGGGGACTTTTGATGTTATGCATATGGTACCTATAGAAAGCCCTGGCTGATGTTTCCTGTGGAACAACTGTCCCATCTGATTATCCTAAACCATAGGCCATACTTATGCAGAATCCAGGTGATTGTTGACACAAGTACTGCACAGCCAGTACTTGCTAGACATTCCTGCAACTCCCTCAGTGTTGTGTCATGTTTCTAGGCAGCTTCCATGACCAGTTTGCAATGTGTCATCATCTGTCTTGGATGGCCATCTGTTTATTTTCTATATTAATGTTGTCCCATACTTCCTCGTCACATACATGACTGTCTACACTGGTTGGCATGGTATATGCAATGGTGAGGTAAGGCTGTTACATGTCCCACTCCTGCGTGGTGCCTGTTGGTTATGGGATCCATTCCATGGCTTGTAAGATGTGTGCAAGCCACGG